>NC_085136.1:92031127-92070942 GCF_035046485.1 Aedes albopictus
CTGACTACCTGTAAAGAATCAATACATGATACGTTCATAAAATCCTTGGATTAAAATGTCGCACAAGTCTAACATTTCATAATCGACTGCCTACGATTCTAAACACTTTGCAAAAACGTTGTACTTTTGTTTCCGACTAGATCGAGAATAAACATGTCCGGTTCCGACTACAGTTTTTCGTCTGTTTCTGTTCCGATGCGGGTTGAAAGAACTGTTTGGAAGAACTGTTGTACCGCGTTGAGGACACACGGAAGTTCAACGAGAAGCTGAATCGCTCGCACAGAGGCTTTGTGTCGTCACAAGCCGACATGTGCCAAGACAATCGCGGGAATCTTCTCACGAGTGAGCGTGACGTGGTCGAGAGGTAACGGCAGCATTACGATGAGCACCTTGATGGCGACGATGCAAGCACCGAAGGTGGCATGGTAACAGAATTAAGAGTACGTGCGCAGGAAGAAAAATTTCCAACCCCTAACCTCCAAGAGAATGAAAAGGAGGTTAGCCGGATGAAAAACAGAAAAGCCGCTGGAGAAGATCCACTACCAAGCTAGCTTCTAAAACACGGTGGAGAAGCACTGACGAGAGCACTACACTGGGTCATAACCAAGATTTGGGAGGTGGAAGTATTTCCCGAGGAATGGATGGAAGGTATCGTGTGTCCCATCTACAAAAAGGGCGACAAGTTGGATTGCGGGAACTATGGACCGATCACACTACTAAGCGCTGCCTACAAGATACGCTCCTAAATTCTATGCCGCCGTCTATCTTCGATTGCAAAAGAGTTCGTGGGGCAATATCAGGCTGGATTCATGGGTGAACGCGCCACGACGGACCAGATGTTCACCATCCGCCAGGTGTTGCAGAAATGCCGCGAATACAACGTGCCCACACATCACTTGTTCATCGATTTCAAATCGGCGCATGATACAATCGATCAAGAACAGCTATGGCAGATTATGCACGAATACGGATTCCCGGAAAAACTGCTACGTTGAATCAAGGCGACGATGGATCGAGTGTTGGAGTGTTCTGGGTGTGTTCGTATTCCTGAACGACATAAAGGTTACAGGTCCCTCAGACAGGGTCGGCTTGCGTCGAATGAGCTACTACGGTATTAGAGTCTATAAAGTTAAGTTTGTGTCTTTTTTGCGGATAAGATCGATTACTCGCTACGGTTGCGTCGTGCGGTCTTGAGCCACTTGTTACTGATGACTACCAATATTATGAACAGCACCCAGCTAAAGTACATGCAAGTGATCAAAGAAGCTTATGCGGTTGTGTTCGGCGTCAAAAGGTTTAACACCGCCCAAATGTTAACGGATTTAGCTGAAAATTTGACCAGAACTTCGTGGCGTCATATGGAACGAAATGAAAAGGGTACCAATCAAACTTATTGAGGTGTAGTATTTTGAGCCACGCTAACCTATTCGAATGTAAATTCGCTGCTGACCGATAATCAAGTCATAATGAAAATCTTCGGAGTTAATCGAGGCCTTCCAGTAATGAACAGTAATGTACAGATACAGCGGGCATATCGTCCGAGGCCATTAACCCGGGAGCGGTCGCGTCGTGTCCTGAGTACACGCACCATGAAATATGCACGCTTGTGGTACACACCGTGAGCGTGGCGTCGTTACAGGTAGTCAAAGACGCGACTGCTCGAGGGTTAATGTCCCAGGACTTTATGGCGCATTTTTCCGTTGCTTAACGTCCGAACATGCAGATACGTCACGAAGTCCAAGGAAAGAAGGCACATAGGATATTATGACACATCCAACTTTTTGGACGTTATTTCGCAAAAAAAAAAACGCGACTTAACGCCCGAGACAGTATGGCCTCGGACGTTGTGATCCGGCCCCGGATGCAGCATTACGCAACGTTTCTGCAACCATTCGATTACAAGGCCTGATTTCGAAGATCAACAGACCATGCGAACACAGACACAGACACCATGTCTAGGATTCCGCTGAAGCAAACCATTTCGAAGAGCGCCGTCGAGTATTCCAACATCGTCGAGATGAACCTGATCGAAACGTTACCGTTGGCAGCAGCCGATCTCTCACAAGCTACAGCAGATGACAAGTCTGTGAACAGTTATATCCAATGACTGTGACGGCACATGGACAACCGGTTGATTCCAAGCATGGTTTCGGAGGCCGTTTCGGTGGGGCAGCAGGGACGGATGTCCTGGGGCCTGACGCACCCCCCCGCTTGCGAGTCAGCCGCGTAGTTGCCGGCTAAGAATAGGACTACTAACCCCAATTCAAGGTGTCAAGCGACCCGTGCCGAGGAATGAGTGATCGAGGGGGTGAAAAAGATGCTCGATCTTTAACGGAGCCTGTGGGGTACCTGGGCACCCCCCACAGTATGCTGTCCCTTACCGCGTTAATGCAGAGCTCTGGCGTGGTGGACATTATTTCTCGTGCAACTCGTGGGAACAATGAGCAAGAATTCAAAATCAAATAACCTAGGTGGAAGTAGCGGTGCGATCAACCCCTTCGCAAGAAGCGGGTTGATGAGGTCTCCGACAAGGAGAAGCGAGGAGTCAGGTGCTGGTAGCTTACGTAGCTCAAGCGTGGGAGCTCCTGTCCACTCCACGGCAAGCCAGCCGGTGGAGGTCATGGACGGAGCGTGGCTGCTGAGGGCCATAAGCCAAGAAGTTGGTAAAGGACGGCCCGCATTAGAGGTTGCTGAGCACCAGCTTGGCAAAATCATCGACTTTGCGACAACTAAGTCGAATATAAGCAAGGACCTGAAAACGGCCTTGCTTAGACTTAGAGTGTCTGTCGATGAGGCCAAGCAGGAGCACGCGGTGGCGTTGCTGGCTGCTACAGCTGCGGAACCAGCAAAGGAGAATGTGTCGAAGTTTACACAAACAGAGGCCTTCTCCTTCGCAGGTAGTCCGAGGAGTGTGGAAGCGAATGCTCGTGACAAACGTGACAAGCATTCGCAGAAGCGGGCGAGGCAGCCGTCAGGTGAGGAGCTGTCTGGCGGCGCCCGCAAGGCCAGGCGTATAATATCCCCGAAAGCCGGTGGTAACGCTGGAAAGTCGGACCCCAGCCAGGGTTCCCGGAAAGCTGGGAAGGGTGGGCCTGAAAAGGCTGGCCCGTCCCGGAGTGATGGGAATAAGGGGTTGCGACCAATGGTGGGCCCTCAGCAGCCACAGAGCAGGGCGGTCCAAGGAGAAGACCCTCCTTGGACAAAGGTAGAGCGGAAGAAGAAGAAGAAGGTGAATCCGCAGGTAGAAGTACAGGACGCCAAACCAAGGCGTAGGAAGGCAGGTGCCAGGCGTGAGAAAGGCGACGCTATCGTCATCAAGACGGAACAGTCCAAGTACTCGGACGTCTTGAAGACGATGCGAAGCGACGCCAAGCTCGAGGGTCTTGGAGCCGACGTACGCAGTATTAGACGTACTCGTACGGGCGAGATGATCCTGGAGCTGAAGCGCCAGAAGGAGCACAAGGGCGCCGCCTACAAAAGGCTGGCAGAAGAGGTCCTTGGCGAAGGTGTGCAGGTGAGGGCTCTGACACATGAGGCGACTCTGAAGGTCAAAGACATCGACGAGATCACCGAAGTGGAAGAGCTCGTCACGGCACTGCGGCAACAGTGCGATGTGCAGGTGGCCGCCGCAGCCGTCAAGCTACGGAGAGGGCCAGCAGGGACACAGATAGCTTTGGTTCAGCTACCTGTGGCGGATGTTAAAAAGTCCGTTAAAGTAGGGAGTATTAAGGTGGGCTGGTGTGTATGTCACCTGACATTCCACGAGCCACCTGAGGTTTGCTTCAGGTGTCTGGAACCAGGACACAAGTCGTGGGACTGCAAAGGCCCCGACAGGCGCAAACTGTGTAGGCGATGCGGCGCTGAAGGTCATAAGGCCCAAAGCTGCACGAGTCCGCCCATATGCATGATCTGTACCGGGAAAACCTCGAAAAACAGACATGCGATGGGTGGTCCAGGGTGCCCGGCCTTTAAGAAAGCCGCAGTGAGCAATAAATCACAGTGCAGGTAACGCAGCTGAACCTGAACCACTGTGATGCGGCTCAGCATCTGCTTTGTCAGGCGGTTTCTGAGTGGGAGACGGATATCGCCATCATTTCGGACCCATACCGAGTACCCGCCGGCAACGGCAACTGGGCCTCGGATGGGACCAGGAAAATGGCGGCGATATGGACGACGGGTAAATACCCCGTGCAGGAGTTGGTGTCTACTACCTATGAGGGCTTCGTGGTCGCCAAAGTAAACGGGGTCTTCTTCTGTAGCTGTTATGCGCCTCCGCGGTGGCCGATCGAGCGGTTCACGCAAATGCTGGACCGCTTAACGACCGTGCTAACAGGGCGAAGGCCGGTGGTAATAGCGGGTGACTTTAATGCCTGGGCTGTGGAATGGGGAAGCCGTTTCACGAACCAGCGGGGTCAGATCCTGCTAGAAACACTGGCCATCTTAGATGTCGACTTGGCTAACGTCGGTACCAAGAGTACCTATAGTCGAAACGGAGCGGAGTCAATTATTGACGTGACCTTTTGTAGTCCTGGCCTAACAAGTAGTTCGAACTGGAGGGTAGATGATGGCTACACTCACAGCGACCACCTGGCGGTTCGCTACAGTATCGACTACAACAACAGCAGACAGCGGATAGAAGAAGAGGCGGCTAGGCCAAGGCCAAGCCCTCGTAGGTGGAAGACATCATACTTCGACGAAGAGGTATTTAGGGAAGCGCTCCGCCGTGAGCGAAACTTACTCGGTTTAGACGGCGACGAGCTGGTAGCGGTGCTCTCACGTGCGTGTGATGCGACCATGCCTAGGAGAGTCCACCCTAGAAATGGGAGGCCACCGGCTTACTGGTGGACCGACGCGATTGCGGACCTGCGCCGCGCCTGCCTACGGGCTAGGCGGCGGATGCAGCGAGCACGATCAGAGGAAGAGCGAAACGAACGACGGGTGGTGTTCGCCGCTGCAAAAGCCGCGCTCAAGACCGAGATAAGAGCAAGCAAGAAGGCCTGCTTTGAGGGTCTCTGTCAGAGTGCCAATACGACCCCGTGGGGTGATGCCTACAGGATCGTTATGGCCAAGACGAGAGGTGTGATGGCTCCTACAGAGCAATCTCCAGAGATGTTGGAGGGGATCATTGGAGGACTTTTTCCGCGTCATGATCCTAGTCCTTGGCCTCCTTTCGTAGGACAGCCGGGGACTGGGGCTGGCGATGAGGAAAGGGTCACCGATGTGGAACTTGCGGGGATAGCTAAGTCCCTTAGCGTAGGTAAGGCCCCAGGTCCGGACGGAGTTCCGAACCTGGCCTTAAAAGTAGCTATTGCAGAAGCTCCCGAGATGTTCAGGTCTGCTATGCAGAAATGCCTGGACGAGGGAGTTTTCCCAGAAGCTTGGAAGAGGCAGAGCCTGGTACTATTGCCAAAGGCGGGGAAACCACCCGGAGACCCGTCGGCATATAGACCAATATGCTTGATTGACACGGCGGGGAAGGTGCTCGAAAAGATCATCCTCAATAGAATGTTGAAGTTCACTGAGGGCGTAAATGGTCTCTCGAGCAACCAGTATGGCTTCCGGAAGGGGAGGTCCACCGTAGACGCTATCTTGTCGGTTACAAAAACCGCCGAGAAAGCACTCGAGCCCAAGAGGAAGGGAATTCGCTTTTGCGCGGTAGTGACTCTGGATGTTAGAAATGCGTTTAATAGCGCCAGCTGGTCTGCTATTGCCGATGCGCTCTTGCGTCTGGGGATACCGGAGTACTTGTACAAGATTCTCGGAAGCTACTTCCAGAATCGCGTACTGGTTTACGACACGGAGGTGGGTCGGAAGTGCTTTCACATAACCTCAGGAGTCCCGCAAGGTTCCATCCTGGGTCCGGTGTTATGGAATGTCATGTACGACGAGGTGTTGAGGTTAGAGTACCCAGTGGGAGTGGTGATTGTCGGATTTGCCGACGATATTACGCTCGAAGTCTACGGTGAAACGATCGAGGAGGTGAAGTTGACTACCGACCACTCGATCAAGGTTGTGGAGGCGTGGATGCGGTCCAGAAAACTGGAGCTGGCTCACCACAAGACAGAGGTGACGGTTGTTAACAACATGCAGTCGGCGCAGCAGACGGAGATCAGTGTAGGAGAGTGCACTATCCTGTCGAAGCGCTCTGTCAAGCACTTGGGCGTGATGATCGACGATAAGCTTACCTTCGGTAGCCACGTCGATTATGCCTGTAAAAGAGCCTCCACAGCTATTGCGGCACTGTCCCGGATGATGTCCAATAGCTCAGCGGTGTACGCCAGTAAGCGCAAGCTTCTGGCTAGTGTTGCTACGTCCATACTTAGGTATGGCGGCCCGGCGTGGGGTACCGCGCTAAGTACTGAATGCTACCGACAGAAGCTGGAAAGTACTTACAGGCTTATGTGTCTGAGGGTTGCAAGCGCGTACCGTACCGTGTCACACGACGCTCTCTGTGTCATTACTGGTATGGTGCCCATCAGCATTCTTATCAGTGAGGATATGGAGTGCTTCGAAATGCGCGGCACAAGAGGCATACGCAAGACTGTCAGGATGGCCTCTATGGTCAAATGGCAGCGCGCGTGGGACAGTTCCACCAAAGGAAGGTGGACCCATAGGTTGATACCGAGGGTAGATAGTTGGATTAATAGGCGCCATGGGGAAGTTTCATTCCACCTGACACAGGTCCTTACAGGTCATGGTTGCTTCCGACAGTATCTACACCGTTTCGGGCATGCGGATTCTCCCGAATGCCCAGTGTGCAATGGTTTAGAGGAAACGGCGGAACACGTGTTGTTCGTGTGCCCGCGTTTTCGCACAATGCGTGACCGCATGCTTGCCACATGCGGGGAGGACACAACTCCGGACAACTTGGTCCAGAGAATGTGTAGGGATGAGATTAGCTGGAATGCCGTTTCAACGGCTATCACCCATATCGTCTGGGAGCTACAGAGGAGGTGGCGCGTGGACTCGGAGAATGGCTAGTCCAGATGCAGTACAAGAGGTGGTCCAGGGGTTCGAAGTCGGCTTCGTAGGTCATACCGGTGCCCTGCGGTCGAGATCGACCCTTACAGCGATTAAGTGGCCGCGGAGAGGAAGTCCCGGTAGCGGTGCTGTCGTGGCGTCGGTCTACTGGGTTGGATCTGAGCCCGCGGTTGGAAAGGGGTCCCCGGCAAGGGTCGGGGTAGGTGAGATCCTGCTGTCTGCAACCTACGGGTGCATCTGATAGGGCTTGAAGGGTAGTGATACCCTTCCTTTGCGGGCAGGTCAGATCGGGTTGCACGTGGGCATCAGTTCTTGATGTCCGCTCAGCAGTAGGGCGCGGGCGGGGTTGACCCTGCCCGCCTTCCGAGGACAAAGGGAGTGGCGAGGACCACTCGGGAAACTGGCTAAGCGCCAGCATGCTATCGTGATGGACTCTCCAGAGCGAGTCATCGATGTTCGTTGCTGCTAGGCTACGGCAGCTAACCTTGAGGGTGCGATATGCACTAGCCCCTCTCTGAAGCAATACCTTCTTGGTGGTTCCGGAGAGACGTAGGGTTTGGCGACCATAGGAATGTGTTTTAGTGGGTCGAGGAAAGAGTAGTCCTGGCTTCTACCGGCACTGTAGAAGACGGCCTCATCCCCACACTACCCTAACCTTCCTGTTAGGGTGTCTGATGAGCAGATTTATCCCCCTATGGTTTAGAAGGAAAAAAAAAAAAAAAAAGCATGGTTTCGGGATAGCCAAAGATGAATTTCCTCCCCAACGCGGATGTTTGCTGCGAGGTATTCGAGTTTACATCTCTGCAGTACTGTGGCGACGGATTTTAGAGAACCACTCGCTTTGGCATTACCAGAACTATTAGTAGGTTCGTCCAGAACCGAGCAAAGTGACGCCACACTACTGCTGGGAACCAGTAACGAAACACTTCCAGAGAGAGCACGCTGATTTCGCAGGACCGTTTATGGACACTGTGGTGTATAAAGTTAGGCCTATTGAACTTGTAAAAGAAGCTAAAAAGTCCTTATGATTTCTCTTCGTGCATGTGCTCGAAATGAGCCTGTTGATGACGAACTTGACGTTCTAGCGAAAGCTTTCCCCACCTTTCCCTCAAGCTGCTGTCAACTTCGATTGAACCGGTTCGAGCATATGCGCCCACGGCGACGGCGCTTGTGTGTGTTGGTGAGATGCATGCTTAGGTTGGCGCGCGCAGCCCAGAGGCACATCATCCGTCAGCAATGGTCCACTGCACGAATTTATTCTGGCCTGCTTACTCTCACGCGAAATTTGACGCTTGAGCGGTGTCGGCACCGCTCAAACGTCAAATTTCGCGTGAGAGTAAGCAGGCCAGCATAAATTCGTGCAGTGGACCATGCTGCCGTGGGGTGAACATGAAATATGAATGGCGAATGTGAGAGTGAGACAGCTGTTCGAACGAAGAGAGGTGCGAAGCGGGATTGGGTATCGCACCAGTGAAAGAGTGTGTGCGTGTTCGTGAGGTACACCCGCGTTGTTGGGTTGGCGGGTCATTCGTTCAAAACGGAGCGATCAGTTTGTGAATGACTTTTGCGGTGAATGGTCACCACTATTTTAAATAGACAAAGGAATTGGAATTCTTGTAGAATTCAATTCCAAGCGTCGGTTACCACAGACACCTATTGCTTTAACTTGGTGGATGCTTACACGAAGTAGCCGGCGATAAGAACCTGCATGTGGTTTATGACTGAAGCCAAGGAAGTGATGTGCAGGTAAATTTATAGTATGTTCGAGATTCCTGCCGTCTTCGTAATTGATCATGGCACTCAGTTTACAGCCGACTCCTTCTCATCCCACTACTATTTAATGGACAGACATGTAATGGAGTACGCGCAGACCTTCAAACAGAAGCTCATAACCTTGAAGTGCCCGAGGTCAAAACTGAAGGTCGAACTGTTGAATATCTTTTTAGTCTACTGGGTTCGTCCCTCAATCGGACATTCGTCTTCGAAGTTGATGTTTGGATGGCAGACTTCTCAACATCAAACAAATGGCAGTTTGAAAGAATCTCGACGAAGGGAGGCTCTAGAGCGTAATTTGTGGACGGCGCCATACACAGTACAACTGGACGATCTGAGAGACTTTGGGATCGACATGTTGACCACATCGTCGGGTGTAGGGAAAAGATTTTAATCCCGAGAAGTTCCGAAGATTACCGGGCCTAGTATATTCCTTCCACATTTTATTACTACCGTTACCACGACTTCACGGTCATTGATGAATCCACGAGGCGTGGTACACTCAGTACCAAAAAAAAAAAACAGCCGAGCCGATTTTTTCTCCCAATATCCGTCATGTCATGGAAATTTATCAATATTTTTGGCTGAAAATTTCACCACCTCATCATTAATTTATTGACAATCTATGGTGAAAATTTCAAATCAATAGAAATAATATTTTTTGAAAAGTAGTTGAAAAAAGTAGTTTTTGATCATACTATTTTCAAAAATCCATATTTTGGTGAAAAATTGAAATAGTTTCATGAAAATTTCACTGCAGTGTCAGATAATATTGGAAATTATGTAACTTGCGACTTGCCATTTGTTATCCCTGGCAACACACCAACACGCTTAGTAGCAACCACTTGTTTAGATGTAAACGTTTAAAATAAACGTTTATTAGTTCTTCAAAGCTCAACCAACAAACACGCGTATTACATTCCTTTCAAGAAAAAAAAAGAATTTAAAAATTATTTCTCGACGTTTATTTGACAAATCCTATGTAGTTGAGTTACAGTTAAAAAATCAGCTCAATCGAAGCATTGATTACGGAGAATGACATGTGTGAGGTGCGCAACTTTGCTTAAAAATAGAACAAAAATTGATTCTACACAAAAAAAAAATCAACAGCTTACCGAGTTCAAAAATGCTGTAAACTAGTGTTATTGATTCAGTTTTATCTTGCATTTGATGTAGTTCTTAATCAATGAAATGAACGAATGTTCACACAGAACGCTCCAGGATTTTTTTCAGAAAATCCTTCAAGAATTCTATCAAACGATTGCTCCTGGAATTTTCCTAAAAATTCCGCATTGAACTGTTCTAGGAATTTCACCTAGGGTTTCTTGAGGATTTTCTCCATTTTTTTTTCTGTAGAACGTTTTTAGGTGACTCCTTCAAGGATTCCTTAAAGAATTTTCCTGGGACTTCCTCAGTCGTTCCTCTAGAGATTAATACAAGGATACTTCTGAGATTATTTCATGGATTCAACTAGAAAGTTATTCAGAAATTCCTTCAGAGATTCTTTCCAAATTTTCTGCTCGGATGCCTTCTGAAATACATTAAAAAATATCTCCAGACACGTTTGCAGAATTGTAGGGTTTACTTCAGGAATTTAAATAAATGATTTCTTCAAAAGTCCGTCCATTGAATTGCACAGAAATATCTCTTAAAATTTCTTACAATTCTTTCTAAAAATTCTTTCTTGAAATTCTTTCTGCACTATAATTCCTTGAAAAAGCTCTTCGGGAATCTCTGCAGGAATTCTTTTGAGAGTTCTTTTTTTAAATTGCTGTACGTATTTGATCGTTTCCCAAAAATCTACTCAATCAGTTTGAAATTGACTGAGTTATAGCAGCAAGTGCCCAAAATAGGTCTCGCTGTCCAAATGGTCCCAGACCCTATTGGCGCAATATTCAAGCTAATTCTACCCAAGCAACAATCAGCATGCATTGAAGGTTTATTCATGTTTTATCCTGGTTTTATACGAGCATGTGAAAAAGCTAGTTGTTCTATATTAGTTTTATGTGGTAGTTTTTTACTTTGCACCTTTGGCATTCCATAAAACTATCATATAACTTCTGAGTAATTCCACGGAGTCATGTTAGTCGATCCTGAGCGACCATCTCAAAAATATCTGAAACTTTGCACAGTTTTTTTTAATATTGTCTAAATCGCCATTTTTCGATATCAAATCTTCATATTCAGTCACGACTAACTTTTCAAAAGGGTGTAGACGAAAATGGTTCAAAAATAGTCTAAAAGCTGTACAGCAAAAACAGCTTGTTCGATTGTTATGAATTTTTCAGCAAAGTTAGATAACTATCTTACGCCCGACGTTTCAATGGGCTATGCCATCTTTTTCAAGGGTTCTGTAAAGGTCAATTGGCATAGTTACATGAAGATACAAGAACATACAAAAAACTACAGTCTTACAAGCACAGCAATGGGCAACCCTTTGTCTCCCACAGTCGCTGACTTGGTCATGGAAGCACTAATGGATAATGTCATGGCCAAAATTGATTTTCCGGTATCAGTCATAAAAAAGTATGTTGATGATCTGGTGATGGCCTTACCATTAGAAAAAGTTTTGGAAGTTCTGAACATATTCAATAGCTACAATCCTAGCATACAATTCACACATGAAACAGAACACAACAACAGACTTCCATATTTAGACGTGGTGATGGTTCGACTTCCGGATCAATCTATTAAGACGGAGTGGTACTGTAAACCCATGGCCTCCGGCCGTTTCTTGGGCTTTTTCTCGAGTCACCCGTTACACATGAAAATGAATATGGTGTTCAATTTCATGAATCGTGTTCGGAGACTGAGCACCAATCTTCCTCCATCAAGAATCAACAGCATAATCGATCAGCACCTTAAAACAAACCACTATCCAAAATCACTCCGGAACAGTCTCATCAATCAAGCGATCAATGTAGACAGAAGAAGAAGGAACAACGTTGATGTCACCTACAAGCCGATGGTGTACGTAAACAACCTCACACCTCGACTGGCGAAACTCCTCAAAACAGACTTCCCAGACATCGTATTAGCAACGAGGAATGAATATACGATCAAGGGTTTGTTCACACAAACGAAGGATCGCATTCCAGCAGAGCAGCGTACCAACGTTATCTACAAAATTCCCTGTGGAAACTGCGCTGCCAGCTACGTCGGCCTCACCACAACCAGCCTGAAGAAGAGAGTAGCCCACCACAAGAGCGACATCAACAAACTGGACAAGCTAGTGAATGAAATGGACGAAAACAACAACGACAACGAGAATAGTCTATTTTACGAAACGACAACAGTGTTGATATTGATATTAACACTCACGGGCTTGGGCGCAACCTCCTGTCAAATTTTCATTCATGAAATGAGCGATCAGCTGATCCGAAACGTCTCGTAAAATGGCTCATTACAACAGCTATGAACTCGGCCGCCTAAAAGAGAGAACGGCTCTCTTGCTGCATTCGGCCGACAACAACCATCGCTTTGCCCTAGATAGAACAGAGATACTAGACAGTCACCGACGGTACTCTGCTCTCCCTATCTTGGAGGTTTGCCACATCGTAAACACGGACGAGACGATAAACAAACGAAGCGATTGCGACTGTCTTAGTAATATTTATGCAGGAATTTTACACACACTCAAAACCAAAACAAACCGCACAGATACACAGACAATAGATAACCAGACAAACCTGAATGACAATGACACACAATAGCTTATTTGACATAACTTGCGTACAACAATTAATTTCCTCCATAACTTTCATAGAATGACTACAAAATGACCGTTTAAATGTACATAGTTTTATGACGAAGAAAGATAGTGTAGTCCAGTGTCCAGTTTTCTTTCCGTTTCGTGTAGTAAATCCAATAGTTAGTAACTGTTTTTGTCTGTTTTATGTAGTTGAAATTGTTAAATCGTGATTTTGATTGTGATATTTTAGGAAATTGATGAACCAGATTATGTTGACAAGTTTTCACGCAAAGATTGAACCTCCAGACGAAAAACGAAAAATATTCTTGTAAGACTGTAGTTTTTTTGTATGTTCTTGTATCTTCATGTAACTAAGCCAATTGACCTTTACAGAACCCTTGAAAAAGATGGCATAGCCCATTGAAACGTCGGGCGTAAGAAAGATATTTTCGTTTCAATCGCTTAACAGACTGAAAGCCGAAAAATCCCCTGTAAATTCGAAGCAGTCGATAGCATCTACGTACTGTTAGATAACTAAATGGTGGTTCCCAAGAAAATATACACTGTAAAAAAATTCTTTTTTTACATAAAAAAAAATATGATTTTTGTCACAAAAACTCAAATATCTCAAAACCCTATATTTTTACCAACGTAATTTTTTTAATGAAAACGGTCCATTATATTAGCTATCTACCATAAAAATTTGGTAATGGTAAACTAATAAACAAAAAAGTTATGACATTTCGAACATTTCACTATTTTTACATTTAGTAACAAAATGAATTATTTTCTGTGTAAATTATTTAGAGAATTATAGTTTGATGCTGATTTTATTGTAAAGGCCTGAACCGCCTGAATTTAACAAGTTGTTTTCGTGATAGTTTGATTTGATTATTAATAATTACTATAGTATCTATTAGAAACGCGATCCAGTGTTGTGATCAAAAATATTGATAGTGTCATACTTTTTATTGTACATGGCTGGTGAAAAAATCTCTTAATAGTGTTGAAAACCTGTTGGTAATAAAAATCATGGAAGAAACCTATTTTTAAGACAAAAGCTGTAAAATAAAAGTTTCAAATGCGCGTATACGTCTAGTTGATCTGCAAAAAAAACCTCTTAGAGAACAGACTTTATGATCGGAAGAAAGCGAGTAACTTCAACAACAACAAATGCATGAGAGGTACATACCACAGATAAACAGACGAAACACCTAGAACAGTTTTCGTGAAAATCCATCGTCCATTACACACTACCACCACCTGGTGGAAGTTTGAAAACGACAACAACTGAGAAATTGCCAGAAGTGCCAAGTTCAGAGAGTCATGCCACCGTACCATCTGTGATATCTGTTCAGACAATTTAATTACGCCCCTTTTCAAAAATGCTTTGAAATATTCTTCAAAATCTATCCGCATTTTTAATATTTTTAACGTTGCAAAAAACGCTTTCAAATCGAAACATTGCTGAAAATGTCATTTTGACATATCTAAATTCAACCGCATCCAGCTCATTTTAGAAGCTCAACCTGAGAATATGGTATATGAAAAACTTGTGCGACTGGACCAGTTCTACAAGAAAGTCACAGAAAACCGCTCTTTTTTTGAATATTTAAGATAAATGTCATGGACTACCTTCGAAAAATGCCAAGTGGTTTGCACAATGAATGGTTGAATTTAGATATGTCGAAATGACATTTTCAGCACTGATTACTTTACATTTAATATACATAATGCATAATAAAAACAAATTGATCAACTCACGCAAGGCCATTAACAATAAAATCAGCATCAAACTGCGATTTCCAGCCGAAATAATTTACACAGAAAAAAAAAATACCAAATGTGAAAATTGTGAAATGTTTGAAATGTTATAACTTTTTTTGTTTATTAGTTTACCATCACCAAATTTTTATGGTAGACTGCTAATACCGTCTTCCATAAAAAAAAAATACGTTGGTAAAAAGATAGGGTTTTGAGTTATTTGAGTTTTTGTGACAAAAATTATATTTTTTCATGTTAAAAATGATTTTTTTTCACAGTGTATATTTTCTTAAGAATCACCATTTAGATATCTACATAACTTTGCCGAAAAATTCATAGCAATCGAACGAACCATTTTTGCTGTACAAATTTTTGAATATTTTTAACCATTTCCACATACACCCTTTTGAAAAGTTAGTCGTGATTCAAAATAAAAATTTGATATCGAAAAATGGCGATTTGGATGGAACTGAAAAACTGTGCAAAGTTTCAGTTCAATAGAAAATCATGAATTAAAAAGTTTCCTTAACCTTCACGTACCCGACCTCCAACATCTCATTTTCAAAATGCTGGCACTTCGTCTATTTCCATCCTGTTTTCTTGAAGTCGCCCTCAATCGATCATAAATTGGTGTAAGTTTATTACACCCAAGTGGCCATGCAATATCCGGAACCATTCCGGAGATATTCCGGATTGTACTGGGGTCAGGGAGGTGCCGAAATGGCTAAAAGTGATTATTTCCTATGTTATTGTGTTTGAATCATCGATTTTCAGCGGAATTTTTATTGCGAACAATAAAACACAACTTTGATTACCAGATTTGAATAAGTTGGCCCATCCGGATCACAATGACAGGTACCGCGGGGGCCTCATTGGGGACACTTCTTGTTTTCATCCAAAACATGTCGTGTGACATATCAAACTTCATGATTTCGAATGACTGAAACATGCCGTGTGGCGTATCAATCGTCATGATTTCGATAGAATGGGACAGAAAAAAATGACTGAAGTACGTATCCACTGATGTGGCCGCTCTGGAACACTTGGAACAGGTTCCGCGGGGACCTCTCAAACAAAATAACACACGAAAATGTCACTTTTAGTCATTTGGCAAAACAGACAAGTCCCCCACCCCCTGACCACAGTACAATCCGGAATATCTCCGGAATGGTTCCGGATATTACATGACCACTTGAGTGTAATAAACTATCACCAATTTATGATCGATTGAGAACAACTTGCGTAATTATTCGACTGGATGATTTCTCAATTTTAACTGGCTTTCGCAGTCTAGGGGATCAAAACGGATAGTTTTGTTCTGCCCGACGTTTCGGCACTTTGTATTTGGCCTTTTTCAAGGGTGGACTAAAATAGAAATTACATTGGTATACAACATTGAACATTGAACATATAGCATAAAACATAATATTTGTTATCACATACACTGTCTACCGTTTTTCGTTTTTAGTTTTTGCCGTTTTGTGCATTTGGAGCTTCTTGTATGCCTAGAAGTTTCAAATCTGATTACATTAATTGTTCGGGACATGATAGGTACAACTTACAGTTTTAAACATTTATACAATTACTAGCTGTCCCGGCAAACGTCGTACTGCCTGCCTACTGTGTTTTTTGACGTGCAGCTCGATAGGGACGTTCCCCGCAAGGTCATTTGTATGGGAGCCCCCCCCCCCCCGTTCCAGAGACCGGAGAGATCTCACACCAAGCTAAGAACCTTCCCCGGCCCCGACAGCACCCACATACAAAATTTCACACCGATCGGTCCAGTAGTTTCTGATTCCATAGCGGTCAGACAGACAGACAGACAGACAGACAGACAGACAGACAGACAGACAGACAGACAGACAGACAGACAGACAGACAGACAGACAGACAGAAATTCATGTTTATATATATAGATAGATAGATTGGTAGAAATTGGGGCACTAACTGTTTCTAACGACCTGCACTACACTGTTCTTAGAGATGTTGTTTAACTGCTATTTTGAAGATGGCGTAATATCTAGTAAAAAAAGCTTTCTGTTTATGGTAACTGTCCTAACTGTTCGAAAGCTCGTGTGGTGGTATTTTGTGTATTGGTTTGTTGGTTTTCTCTGCGAGAGCTCGATGTTTTGACAGTATGCCGGTATTCTGCATACTGTCAAAACATCGAGCTCTCGCAGAGAAAACCAACAAACCAATACACAAAATACCACCACACGAGCTTTCGAACAGTTAGGACAGTTACCATAAACAGAAAGCTTTTTTTTTACTAGATATTACGCCATCTTCAAAATAGCAGTTAAACAACATCTCTAAGAACAGTGTAGTGCAGGTCGTTAGAAACAGTTAGTGCCCCAATTTCTACCAATAATTGTATAAATGTTTAAAACTGTAAGTTGTACCTATCATGTCCCGAACAATTAATGTAATCAGATTTGAAACTTCTAGGCATACAAGAAGCTCCAAATGCACAAAACGGCAAAAACTAAAAACGAAAAACGGTAGACAGTGTATGTGATAACAAATATTATGTTTTATGCTATATGTTCAATGTTCAATGTTGTATACCAATGTAATTTCTATTTTAGTCCACCCTTGAAAAAGGCCAAATACAAAGTGCCGAAACGTCGGGCAGAACAAAACTATCCGTTTTGATCCCCTAGACTGCGAAAGCCAGTTAAAATTGAGAACAACTTCAAAAAAATCGGATGAAAATCGACGAAATGCCAGCATTTTGAAAATGAGTTGTCGAGAGTCGGGTACGTGAAGGTTAATTTTAATGCTGTTGCTTGGAATCACTCTTCTGTTATAAACATCTTCAGTTAAAGACTAGCAAGTAGTCATGGATTGGTTTTATCACTTATTATATACCATTTCAATGAAACTTTCATTTGCGGTTGTTGTCGGAGAGACTTTTTTCTGTAAACAAATACACAAACCTGTGAGGCAATGCTTAAAACCAACAAAAGATTTCGTGGCCGTAACATTGACCAAAAAATGTTGTGAAAAACCGCTAGTTCTGTCATGAGCTCAGATATGACCACCTCAGGAGGGTTAGTCCTATTGGAGGAATCATCGGGAACACAGAGTTTTATCAGAAAAATATGTCGCCTACCCGGGATAATTTATGTAAATACAGAAAAATCATTACTAAATATTATGATTTTACGTACAGCTTGAGATCAAACTTAACGATTCAACACGTTTCCGTCATGCTTATTTTCAGAAAAATTACATAATGTCTTTGAAACTCCGCTATGTTGAAAAACCCTTTCAAGCACCCAATTCCATCGAGTAAATTAAATGCTCCAATTAATGCACAGTTTGCGTGGCGCACTTATTTTTTGTCATTATCACAGTCACATGCACCACAAATTTCCCGTGGCATGTCTCCTAATACGCATTAAATAGGAAAACAAATCTGATTTCCAGATCGACATCTTTCCAATTGATGGCTGTATAAGAAAACCAAGCATAATTCATTCCGAAGATCGAACATTTAGTGAGAAATAAACAAAACAAATGTTTGACAAGTCAGAAGATGGTTTTATTTACACTCCCGTTCAAAAGTTTGGGGTCACTCCCTCAAAAACATGTCATTTTTTTAGGCCCATATCTCCGCCAATTTGCGTCCGATTTCAAAACCCTAGGTTTCATTCAAAAGATAAGTCAAAGAAACTTTGAACATGATTTAAAAGAAACCTTTTCAAAAAATTTTGTATGTAAACTTAACCCAAAGTTGCCAAATTTTCTAAAAAAATAATATAAACTTACGGCAGTGTCGCTGGAAGTTGGGTCGACCAAATTTTAAGATGAGAGCGGTAATATGACCCATTTTCTATTAGCTTTCAACTGCTTTTTACAGAACTTTGCTAAAAAATCTAGAAAAAAAGTTATTAAGTAAATTAATCCTTGATGTCATCGACCAAAAGTTTGGGGTCACCCCTCAATATGATGTATCGACCAAAAGTTTGGGGTCACTTTCGTAAAACATGGAAAAGTGATTTGGTGATATCTTCGTCATCTATAGTTCAATTTTAATTATTTTTGGGTCATTTCAAAGATAATTAACTAAATTTACGTTTGATGTCTTCAACTTAACGTATTTAACGATTTTTGTGTATAAAAATGTTACGTAAAGTTAGCACATTTTACCACGCTTCAAAAAATGAGGCAACTTTACGTTAAGTGTTAGTATGTAAATTTAAACAAATATGTGTGGTTCAATGTCTATGCAGTAAGTATCGGCTTTAGGACATTTGGTCGAATGACATTTAGTCGAATGACGTTTCGTCGAATGACATTTGGTGGAAAGTACATTTGGTCGAAACCGCTTTTGTGGAAGAAGAAGCATATGACAATTAGTCGAATGGACAATTCGTCGAATGGACATCTGGTCGAAAGGCACTAACTGATGAAAAGATATTTGAGTGAAAAATAATATTATAGATTTTGGTACACCAAAACCTCCATTTAGGTAATGAGTCGGGACTGCCTAAATAGAATTTTTACCTAAATGGATTCATTACCTAAATGGATTCAGTTTATTACCTAAATGGAGTACAAGGTTGCAAACAAGTTTAAGAAGGGAGAGTTACTAGGAGATTTAAAGGAGGTCATGCGGAGTTTCAGATGGCTTTCAAGGAGTTTCGGGAGGGGGTGGGTTTTTAGAAGGGGAGGGGCTTCAGGGGTGGTTTCGGGAGTTTTGGAGGGTCTTAGATCAGAATTGTCATTCAAATAACTAGCTGGGCAGGAAACACGAAAAACCCTGCAAAACCCCGCCAGATTGAAAAATTATTGAAAGTCGGGTCAAAGTCGGGTCAATTTTTATCGTATGTTGGGCCATTGTTGAACCAACATCGAACAACTATTGGGTCTTTGTTGGGTTTGGTGGCCAAAATAAAAACAGGTGAATGATAGGTTGATGTAGGGTTTCACGTCATCAATGCTGGAGCTGATATCAATTGAATGATGGAAGGATGGTTGCATATCTCAATTTCAGCTGGAAATGACGCTGGATACTGACACTTTTTAACACTGGGGGAGGGGGGTATGTTTAGGGGGCATATCTCAACATTGCACCCCTCCCCCTTCTCTCCCCCCCATACCCCCTTAACACCACTCACTACTTCTTTCCCGTAAACCAACCTTATACCAAATCTTAAGTACTGCAATTGGTCTGAACACAATCAAATTTCATTTAGGTAACGTTACCTAAATGGAGGGACCTAAATAGATTTTACCTAAATGGATCCTACCTAAATGGAGGTTTGAGTGTATCATAATTTATATGTTACTGAACTTATTTAGTTGAAAGTACGTATGGTCGCATGGACGTTAAGTCGTATAGCAATTTAGTCATGTTTAATAATATTAAACAATGAAAAGCAAACATTGTAGTGCAGTGTAGTTTTCGTTGGTACATATTGTTGAAGTAGTTGATTTTCCATCAAAGATTTCTTCTTACATTAAATGTAAATTTAATTTTTTAATTTTAATCTCGGCTCTTCTTTCAAGTTTCATCATTTTATTGCGTTTTTGTGTAGATCATACTGGGTTTTCCTTCAAAGATTTTCCCTTGTTTTCAACATATGCTGTTCTTTCAAGTTTGTTATTTGTGGACATTATAGTTGTGATTTTTTTATCAATAATTTATCCTTCTTTTGAACATAGGCTATTCTTTCAAGTTTCGTATTTGTACTGTATTTAAATGTTATAGGTGCTGCCTTTTTATCATATTTTTTCCCTTTTTTGAAACATAGGCGAATCTTTCACGTTTATTATTTCCATTGCTTTTTCCTGTACCAACTGCTGAATGTTCCAAAAAAAATCTCCTTTTGAACACAAGCTGTTGTTCTTCCGTTTGGTATTTGGATGGAATAGCTGCAGACGTTTATCATAAGAGATTTTTCCTTCTTTTAAACATAGGCTGTTCTTTCACGCAGTGTTGCATTTGAAAGCGAGACAAAAATGAATTAAACGCGTTCAGTTCTTTTTTTTTAACAAGAACGCAGTAGCCGTTGAACTTGAGTGTCAGTGCTATTTGCTGATCAAAAAGGCTCTTCAGATCCTAATGCGGCTCTGAACTCTTATGTGCTAATTTCAATTGAAATGTCTTGCGAATAAACCGGTCCGGTCATCCAGAGCTCCTGAAATATACTCTCCAGAATGCTGAGTTTGAACTTTAACGTAATGGATCGCGTTCAAATACACCGCTGCTTTTGTCAACTACCGCTCAAAGAACAGTAATCCGAAAAATGGTTTGTGTCAAAAGGCTCATCCAATCTAATACCTTATTTGGCATGCACAATACGTTGACCTAGCGGAAATGAAAGGTTGGAGTAATTGTTTGTCAATTTGAGCTGTTTGAGTTAGATATTTGTTGAGTTTTGGCCAATATGATACTGAAACAAGTTAAGTGAAAATGTGATACGGAAATCTATATAAATAAAAATGGAATGGTGTTTGTATGTCACGAATAAGCTCGGGAACGGATCAACAGATCGACATGATTCTTTCACCGTTGCATTCCGACGTGTTCGTACGAAAAAAATAATTAGAAAAAGTGACCGGGAAGGCAAGAAAAATAGGAAAATCTGAAATGCCATTTTTAGGGGCATTTCTTCATGGAACCGGATGTAAAAAAAACAGAGTAGGCAGGCAGGACGACGTTTGCCGGGACTGCTAGTCTATAATATTATTTTCCACTCAAATTTCTTTTTATTAGTTAGTGCCTTTCGACCAGATGTCCATTCGACGAATTGTCCATTCGACTAAATGTCATATGCTTCTTCTTCCACAAAATGGGTTTCGACCAAATGTCCATTCGACCAAACGTCCTTTCGACCAAACGTACTTTGGACCAAATGTCCTTCGACCAAACGTCATTCGACCAAATGTCTTTCGACCAAATGTCATAGATCCGTAAGTATCATTCATTTTGTTTCAAATAAGCCGAGAAGAATTAAAATTGAATGAAAGATGACAAAGATATCAGCAAATCACTTTTCCATGTTTTACGATAGTGACCCCAAACTTTTGGCCGATACAGCATTTTGAGGGGTGACCCCAAACTTTTGGTCGATGACATCAAGGATTAATTTACTTAATAACTTTTTTTCTAGATTTTTTAGCTAAGTTCTGTAAAAAGCAGTTGAAAGCTAATAGAAAATGGGTCATATTACCGCTCTCATCTTAAAATTTGGTCGACCCAACTTCCAGCGACACTGCCGTAAGTTTATATTCATTTGTTAGAAAATTTGGCAACTTTGGGTTAAGTTTACATACAATTTTTTTTGAAAAAGTTTCTTTTAAATCATGTTCAAAGTTTCTTTGACTTATTATCTTTTGAATGAAACCTAGGGTTTTGAAATCGGACGCAAATTGGCGGAGATATGGGCCTAAAAAAATGACATGTTTTTGAAGGGGTGACCCCAAACTTTTGAACGGGACTGTAGAAGGTTGTATCGGGGATACGATAAAACTATGATACAACCCGAAATCCTAGGCCGGTTTGCATACGAAAGTCCTGTAGATCGTAATAAGACTGGGCCAACTAGCCAGAACGTGGGCTTATGGAGGCATATAAGAACTCGAGATGACTTTAAAATAGGCATCAATTGTTTTATGTTTAGGGTTTTTCAATCGCTAAAGAACTTCGATTAAATCAAAATTGTTATTTGGGCATGGAGGCTTGTCAGTATAAGGGGCGCAGAATTTGAGTAGGCTGCTGAGATTTCAGCATGACCGCACTGCTGTTGGAAACTCTTATTGTTCCCGTATACAGTCGAAATTCGATATACACGGCGCCACTCACTTTACGCCCATCGCAATTTCTCTGTTGTTTCTCTACCAATTCAATTGATTTTTTGAACAAAGGAGAATGAAACCCATCTTCAGCATAGTGTTGCCATTTTCATCCTATCGAAAACAAAGCGAATAAGCGCTATTTGTTTTCTTTTTTATTTTTGTATTTTTTGTTAGGAGTGAGCATGCATGATTACAAAAAGAACGGAAGCAATTGGAACTTAAATCGTTTATTGGAATAGGATGAACATGGGGGCATAGATTGAAGAAGGATGCTCATACCAACTTTATGCCCCAACTACACAAAACAATGTAAAGCAGCCGAGAAATAGCAATGGGCGTGAAGTTGGTGGATCCGTATTTAATGAATTCCGACTGTAATAGATCTCTCAAATTGGTGTTCATCGAAGGTAATTGCTTATGACTAATAACAACAAAATCTCACGACGTTGCAAAACATTCCAGATGAGATATTGCTTGCAAATGTTTACTAACACAACAACATTTTTACTGATTTAAATTCAGTAGAAGTATGTAATCGTCAATGCATCATCTAAAACGGGGGATGTTTCGAGATACTTCACCCATCAAATAAAATCCCCTTATAGTTTTCTAACGATGACTACTGTTTTCTTGTTCGGTAGATTCAACTATCTCCTTCTTCTTTACGTCTTGTACAATCGATAGGGAGAGATTGAATTGAAGAACCAACTTGTGATGCAACTAGGTTGAGAAAACCTCAGTAACTAGGAAAAACAGATGTCACTTTACCTTCCCAGAATGTTTTGCATTGGAGGAAAAGAAGAACAATAAGCAGCCAGTTGTTCGGTCTCGTCTGCCCGGACGTTGACCATCCGTATTCTTTGGATTTTACTCTTCCACTATCAACACCTTTATTTTCGTGGCACCTAGGCTTGAGAGGTCGTAGAGTTCCTCGCGGCTTTTTAGTAGATGTCCAACTACCTTCGATATAAACGTTGTCAGGAGAACTCTCGATCGTTGGATTATTGCGTTGTCTATCAATCCAAAGCCTTCGTGTTTTGGTAATGGACGGGAAAAGAAATGAACCTCATAACAGCAGCGGTCAAGAACTGTACCACCTACGAATTTGTGCGACTTGCTTGTTAACCCTAAAAGGGATACCTTCATGGCCTCAGTCACGTCACCTCGCTGAGTGTGTTCCATCAGAGACGAGCTCTGAAAGGCGCCTGGGGTCCAATGGACCCCAGGTATCCCTTTTAGGGTTAATGTTGAAAGTTTTCTTGATCCTGAAGCTTGTTTTCTTGAGTATGTCTTCAGGAGATTCAATAAAATGAAATATCTTTGAATTTCCTTAGAATTGTCAGTAGTCAACATTCATTATAGTTCACTATAACAAAATAGAAAGATCGAACTGAACTCTCACCTCCTGGTCCGAAATTCTTCAGCATCTTAAAAACACTCGGCGCTGGGATCTTGCTGTATGGAAGAGCTTTATCCCATTCTGTTTCGTGGTGTGCCACTCTTGACGCCAATGTCCTACGCGGCCCTAGGCCGCAGCATCCTAATCTAGCTGCTCGGATACCGGCCATAATTGATCTTCAAGTCGAACAACTTTCACTTTCACCACACCGCTTCACAACAAACAAAAAAAACAAACCTCGTGTTAGAATACTCTGCTGTAAGGCACGGAAGTCGTCCGACTACTAACAGTTCCTAACCGACTCGAAGCGCACTATCACCCATCGTTGGCGCGTAAAAAACGGCCGTCGTGGTAAATATTCGCTTCGCCCTTGATATTGCGCAATATTTTTGTTTAGGTTCTTGGTCAACAGCTGCTCGATGCGTGGTATGGGTTAGCGCCATCGCCCATCGCCGCGCCGTTTGAGCATGTGTTTAGGGGCCGTTCATAGACCACGTAGACTTTTTCGCTGGAGGGAGGTGGATATGGCCAAAGTCTGCGCTCCATACAAAATTTCAAATTTTTGCATGGACAAAAGTCTACGGGTGGGAGGAGGGTCTGAGATCGCAAAGTTCTGGTGGTTTATGAAAAGCCCCTTAGCCGAATATTTTGGGCCACACCGCCTTCCTAGACATCGCCAATCAGCTGGCTGCCGCACACCGTTACAATCCGGTGCGGCCGCACTTGGACAGCTGATGATTGTAAATAGGTGTAGAATACGGACGCGCAGCGCACATCTAATCTCATACATGACGACGCCTGCCCTGCGATCTTCGCAGGGGGTTGGTCGGGACTGGGATGGTGCGGTGATAGCAACATTGTAACGTATGTAAACATTGAGGAAGGTCGGATGGAGGCAAAGATTACGTTTATTTGTGTTGATGTAGGGTTGTTGCTCGTATTACAAGTCCTATTATTGCTGTGTGCATTTGAAATACAAATATCAAATGCGGGAGCACCAAATGCGGTAAGATTTTCTAACAAGTAACCCGATGTCAGTGAGAGCTTTTGAATCCTGGGTTGGCGGTGGTTTTGACTATGGTTGCTAAGTTGCCTTTGGTAACACTGTGTTACCGCGTTTGGAGCGCATTTGGGCACCGTTTGCATCTTGAACGCACACAGCAATATATCATTAAGGTTGGGGGCTGTCCATAAACCACGTGGTCATTTTTTTGGGACTTCTCAACCCCCCCCCCCCCCCCCCCCCGTGGTCATTAGTCCATACAAATTTTTTTTTCGTCCATACAAAATGGTCATTGGCCGAACCCACCCCCCCCCCCCCCCCTCATGACCACGTGGTTTATGGACAGCCCCTTGCTCTGTTGAGTAAAAACGAATTGCTATGCGATGCAATACATGTACGTACAAACGTACTTTAACACAACGTTTGTATACGAAAACTGATTTTACCGTTCACTAGTAAAAAAATAGTTGTCAATTTATCACCTGCGTAAACCTTTGACAAACTCATGATTTTCAGCATTGATTACACAAGTTTACAAAATAAAACGAAAGTTGTGAACTTCTGTCAACGACCAAAATTTTTGATGCACAATTTAGTGCTGATTTCGAAACCAACCTTCAAAAAATTTTAAGTAGAACAGTTTTTGAGTTTTAGCTCAATATCGAGTTTTGCAACTTTTCAAAATATGTAATTCTCTAAAATTCAAATATATTGCGTTTTGTTCAACCAATTTTAAATCTTTTTCCATAAATTAAAAGCTGAATACAATACCATTCGATCATC
This sequence comes from Aedes albopictus, assembly GCF_035046485.1. Taxonomy (NCBI): domain Eukaryota; kingdom Metazoa; phylum Arthropoda; class Insecta; order Diptera; family Culicidae; genus Aedes; species Aedes albopictus. The sequence goes on from NC_085136.1 coordinate 92,056,331, forward strand.
TGAATACAGGTTTTGCGTCAGATTGGTGAATTTCAAGATATTGACGAGTTTTAGGGACGGTCTTCTTAAATTTTAGCAAAATTCCCAAATTTTTTTGAAGAAATGTATTTTTTTCTATAAGAAAAAACCAACTTAAAAATTCTTTCTCGACGTTTATTCGACATATCATATGTAGGCGAGTTACAGTAAAAATTTCAGCTCAATCGGAGCATTGATTACGGAGAATGAGGTGTTTGAAGTGAGCGACTTTGCTTAAAAATAGAACAAAAATCGATTTCAAATCATCAACCTTATATGGAAAGTCGAAAAAAATTCCGCCCTACTGTAATTTTTTTCTTTCGCGTTTTCGAACTCAGGGCATGATTCTACACCAAAAATGATCATCAGCTTACCGAGTTCAAAAATGCTGTAAACTAGTGTTACTCCCCTTTCAATGTATCTCAACAGAGATTCAACGTATTCGGTCCAATAAAATTGTTTACCTCTCTTATCATGTTCCAGCGATTGGGTATGCGAAAATATGTTTACGGATTACGTAGAAACAAACAGGGGCCCGGCCTGGCTCAAACGAAAATTTCACCGAAATTGCGTATTGGATGAAATTAATTGAAATGAATTCATACGAAACAACGGATGAATTTGGTTTGGTCACTCCGGCTGATCAAAATTATATAATGTTATGTTCATATAGTGGAACCCATTAGCGGAGCCAGCTTTTTCTTTTTTATTACTCACTCTCTCAAACATGCAAGCGAAAGAGCGAGTTGAAAGAGAGTGCAAGCTGCCTCCTCTCTATCTTTCTCTTTCTCTTGTATGTTAAGGAGAGTGAGGAAGAAAAAAAGAAAATGCTGGCTCCACCAATGGTGGAATCCCTATAGCCACAGATGAAAAGGCGTGGGTATTTATCATGACCGTGGTGACGGGCTTGATTCCCGGTCGGTCCGTGATCTTTTCGTAATGGAAATATCCTTGGAAGTATCTTCGTGTCTCCCAAACGGTATACGAATGCAAAATGGTTATAGGAAGAAGAAATTCTCAGATATTAGGGGGATTCACTTTACAGCGTAAACTGATTAAACTGATTAAACGTCGCGATCACCAAGGCAATCTTTGATTATTTCATTCGCAAAATCATGAAACATTTCAAATAAGCGGAAAATCATGGCTTACGCAGTAGAATAACTAGCCACAGAAGTCCAATGTCGCGACTGTTCGTGTGACTAACATCTAGTTTGCCATGCCCTTACGGCGTCAGCAGCGGTACTAGAAGTGTCAAGTTAGGGTCCATGTTTCGTGCTCATAGAGGACGACCGGTCTAATCAGCGTTTTGTAGATAGTTAACTTCGTGCTACGGCGAACTTTATTCGATCGCAGAGTTCTGCGGAGTCCAAAGTAAGCACGATTTCCTGCCACAATGCGCCTCTGAATGAATCTCTGCTGGTGTCGTTGTCGGCGGTCACCAGTGAGCCCAAGTACACGAATTCTTCAACCGCCTTGATTTCATCACCGTCGATATAAATTCGGGGTGGCGGGCGCGGTGATTCCTCCCTGGAGCCCTTTGCCATCATGTACTTTGTCTTCGACACATTTGACTAATCCGATTCGCCCGGCTTCACTCTTTAGTCTGATGTACGTTTCGGCGATCTTCTCAAATTTACGAGCTACTAGCCGTACCCGGCAAACTTCGTCTTGCCTACTGCGTTTTTTGACGTTTCAAGTTTCTATCCAAGCCCAAGTCCCCGGTCACAAAATGTATGGAATATCAATTTTCAAAAACCCTCATTTTTTCATGTTTTTTGCCTCATAAACCTTCCTTAGCTAACAGAACTAAACTAAGACGACTAAAATCGGACCTTTCGTTCGCAAGTTATGCGCGCTCCCACGTATGCCACTGCATTTTTATATACATATATAGATAATATCAATATCATCAGCGACACCAAGCAGCTGAACGGACTTCGTGATAATCTCTTCACTCGTGTTTATCCCTGCTCTCCTTATTACACCCTCTAAGCGGTGATTCCCAAAGTGGGCGAAATCGCCCCCAGGGGGCGAAAATCAGGCCGAAGGGGGCGAAGAAGTGAAAAACCAAAATGGGGGGGGGGGCGAAAATACTAAAGAAGGGGGCGATTTCTTGAATAATTAAAAAAAATCAAAAGTATTGAGATACTAGTCCAGAATGTCAACTGAATCATTAAAAATTACTAACGTTTCAAATTTTGTTGTTTCTAGGATTATTGAAAAATGTCTGTTTTGAGATCGACTACATTTTACAGGTTTTTTTTTATGTTTATGAGGACTTTTCGTCAACATTCCAAGAAAAAAAAACACAAATAAGACTGCTATATGAATTTCCTAAATAATTCCTAGGAATTATGGAGATCTAATATTATACATGTTAAGAAACTATGAAGAAACTTTTATAAGAGATTATGAGAAGAACCGTTTTTTACTTGATGAGAAAGTTTTGTTTTTAATACATGGGCGCTTTTTTCATGGAATTTTCAATCAAAATCATGATGTTCCAGACGAATTTCAGAACACGTTTTGGATGGGAGCTATCACACGGAGCTATCACACATTGTTTAAAAATTTCAAACTTATTACTAGTAGCTATTTTGATTTTTTTTTCACGAATTCAGCGTTGATTTCCCTCAAAACCGAGTAATAACTGTTGCATATTTACTTATTTGACAATAGAAGTTTCTCCAATTTATACTGGCTTTTCATTATTTGCATTTACTTTGAAAAGCTGACTATTTTTGAAAGTACACAGATATATTCCTGATTTGTTATTTCTGTATAAAAAATATTTTTAAAATTGTATTTCAATATCCCACCAGTAGGAGAACCCTTTTCAAAAACACTAGTAAAATATCTGGTGTAAGATAACGAGTTTTCGTAAATGTTTACAGTCCGTTCTGTTTGCTCGTTTTTGTTCAAGAATATGTATAGCACCTACATGATTTCAAAATGTATTGTTATACATGCAATAATGCGTGTTTTTTTTTAATAAGAGTGATACTGATTTAGATACATTAAATATCAGTTTCGCAACAGTAGTGTCAACCAGTGGGTTTCAGCTCAACAAAGTTTCAGCCTTTTTTCATAAAAATAAATAAATCTCATTTAGGGGGGCGAAATTTTTTTTCTCAAGCTCCAAGGGGGCGATACCTCCAAAAAGTTTGGGAAACACTGCTCTAAAGCAATGCCAAACAGCAAACACGAAAGACCTTCACCTTACCGTAACCCTCTGTGAAATTCGAAGAGACTCGAGAGTGTCCCTGATACTCGAACTACGCACATCACTCGATCCATCGTCGCCTTGATCAATCGTATCAGTTTATCCGGGAATCCGTATTCGTGCATAATCTGCCATAGCTGTTCTCGATCGATTGTATCATACGCCGATTTTGAATCGATGAACAAGTGATGTGTGGGCACGTTGTATTCGCGACATTTCTGCAACACCTGGCGGATGGCGAACATCTGGTCCGATAAATCCAGCCTGATATTGCCCCACGAACTCTCTTGCAATCGGTGATAGACGGCGGCATAAAGTTTGAAAGAGTATCTTGTGGGCAGCACTCAGTAGTGTGATCGCGCGGTAGTTCCCGCAATTCAACTTGTTGCACTTGTTGTAGATGGAACACACGATACCTTCCATCCACTCCTCCGGTAATACTTCCTCCTCCCAAATCTTGGTAATGACCCAGTTCTCCACCGTATTTTAGAAGCTCGCTTGGTAGTTGATCTGCTCCAGCGGCTTTGTTGTTTTTCAACCGGCCAACCTCCTCCTCAATCTCCTGGAGGTACGCGGCCGGAAGTCTTTCGTCCTATGCACATACTCAAAATTATCAAAAATGTAAATTGTGCCACCAAAGTCCCACAAATGCGCAGGTGCGCAAGAGGACATACACTTTACCATCACATACAATATGCATCTCAAAATCGTTGAATTAAAAATTGTTAGAAATTTGAAAGCCTTATTTCAATGAGAAATGTTCAATTAAAAGCATTAGGCAGCCAATTTCTTATCATTCATTCATTAAAATCGGTGATATCTAAAATACATTAACGGTTTTCTACAGTATATATATTTTGGCCATCTGATGAATTACACAGCGCAACATTTCTTTGTCTCAAGAGCAAACTTATGTGTCTCCGAAGGATTTTGGGCCGCTGAATCCGAATCCGGGCTCGGATTTGCTCTAACACGTCACAATTTTGAGCTATATTTCAATTTATAGGGCAAAATATGCGATTTTGGGCTTTTTTGACTGCAAGCCATTAAGCTTGGAAATATTTTTTTAAGCAATCAAAACGTTAATTGGTCAATTAACATCTAAATTAACGACTCATGCCAAATATTTCATTTTACCTAATCAAATTTGATAGATTTAAGCATTTTATGTTGGTATGAAAACTTGCATGCAACTTTTGGAGGTTGACTTGTATGGGAAATATCGTACCTAGCATAAATCGCTTAAAACTATCAAATTCGATTTGGTTAAACAAAATATTTTGCATGAGTCGTTAATTTCGATGTTAATTGTCCAATTAATCTTTCGATTGCTTAAGAAAAATATTTCCAAGCTTAATGGCTTGCAGTCAAAAAAGCCCAAAATCGCATATTTTGCCCTATAAATTGAGGTGTAGCTCAAAATTGTGACGTGTTAGAGCAAATCTGAGCCCGGATTCGGATTCAGCGGCCCAAAATCCTTCGGAGACACATAAGTTTGCTCTTGAGACAGAAAAAAAGTTATTTTTTGTTACGCTGTGTTACATGGGGATGCCGTGCTATTGCATGCTTGGAAGCGTATTCTGTGGGCCTGGTGATTTTTCCTCGCTTTTAACAAAATCTGTAATAGTTTCCAAAATAGATGAATATTTGCAAGAAAATATTTGCTAATTTTTATTAAATCCATGATTTAACAGTATTTATGGCTAAACATTGAGATAATGGCCCTGTTCAAATTATGTTTCTCTGAGGTGTCCAGAACATATATCCAGTGTCCTAATTGCATTTCTTACAGGCGGTTAAAATCGTGATTTTATGAGCTTAAATTGCTTTCGTTATGGTTTTTGTCACCAGGAACGCAAGGTATCAAAATGGTGATCGCTCTAAAGTTGGCACATTCCAAATAGTCGCCTTTCTTGTGAATGGGGCAGATTATCCCTTCAGTCCACAATTTCGGTAGCTGTTTGGTTTCCCTGATCCTGACTACCAAACCAACCGAAGCAAACAGGTGGTCAACTTTTCTTGACTCCTTGGACCCCTCTTGATGAGTTCAGCTGCGATATTATCCTTTGGTTACGAGCTGGTGAATAGCATATTTCAAGCCTAACTTTACCAAACACCGTATGTAATATATGTAAACAAAACAGAGTTTTTCACTTGAGGTGCTGAATTTCTTTAAGGACTACTTGTATCACTCACCTTTGGGGATGATTTGTGAAAAAATACCCGGATTTTCCACGTTCCTAAAATGCTCAATGTATGAGTTGCTATGGGAACAGCGAACTTCCCCTTCGTTTTTCTCCGTTCGTGAATTTTGTTAGATACGGTGTTTGGTAAAGTTAGGCTTGATTTAACTTCCCTCAGCGTGGGAGTTCGATCATTTTCGTTCTCTGCTGTACTGGTGTAACCACACGAAACAATACGAAGCCTTTGAGGGATGTGTTGAGCGTCTTGTAGAACTTCTGTGTTTCTTGAGAACGGAACAGCAGTTCAATTTACTCACACTCCGCTATATCCAGGCTACTTTTTTTTCCTCCCGATAGAAACGGGTCTGCTGTTGCCGCTTCTGTTTGTGTCGTTCCACATTCTGCTGGGTGCCATGCTGCAAAGTCGTTCTCGCCGAACCATTTGTTCTCTCGACCTCGTTCCACGTACCCGATGGTGCTCTCGGTTGCCTTTACTGTATTTCCGAAGTCCTCATGATGGGCCACATCGAGTTTGCCCACGTCTGGCAACGATTCTGCGCGTATTCTTACAAATAACAAATAACACTAATCATAGCCTGAAACGCGAAGCAGCAAAGGTCGGACTGGTGGTGAATGCCTCAAAAACAAAGTACATGCTGGTAGGCGGAACCGAAAACGACCGGATCCGTCTGGGTAGGAATGTTACGATAGACGGGGATACTTTCGAGGTGGTGGAGGAATTCGTCTACCTCGGATCCTTACTGACGGCTGACAACAACGTGAGCCGTGAAATTCGGAGGCGCATCATCAGCGGAAGTCGGGCCTACTACGGGCTCCAGAAGAAACTGCGGTCGAAAAAGATTCACCCACGCACCAAATGCACCATGTACAAAACGCTAATAAGACCGGTGATCCTCTACGGGCACGAGACATGGACCATGCTCGAGGAGGACCTACAAGCACTCGGAGTTTTCGAGTGACGCGTGCTAAGAACGATCTTCGGCGGTGTGCAAGAGAACGGTGTGTGGCGGAGAAGGATGAACCACGAGCTCGCTGCACTTTACGGCGAACCCAGCATCCAGAAGGTGGCCAAAGCTGGAAGGATACGGTGGGCAGGGCATGTTGCAAGAATGCCGGACAACAACCCTGCAAAGCTGGTGTTTGCAACTGATCCGGTAGGCGCAAGAAGGCGTGGAGCGCAGAGAGCACGATGGGCGGACCAGGTAGAGCGTGACCTGACGAGCATTGGGCGCGACCGAGGATGGAGAGCGGCAGCCACGAACCGAGTATTGTGGCGTACTATTGTTGATTATGTCTTGTCTTAACGATGTTGAACAAATAAATGTATGTAATAAATGTATGTACTAATCATAGCCTGCTAGAGTTTTTCACTCGCCTTGTTTTCAACCGCCTTGCCTTCAACACTCCTCATCGACGAATAAACTCCAACCGCTTCCCTGCATTTGGTGAACTCAAGGGTGAACTTCACACTTGTCAGGGGCTTCATTAACATGTCGACTATCATTTGGATCAGCTGGACAATATGTATTGCATCCGAATTATATCTTGTTCCAGAAGCTGATACACGAAGTCATATAGAATATCCACGTATTTGGATCGATTGGTAGCACGACCGGACTCCGTTTGCTTAATGCAGGATTGATTGTCTTCATGGATCAATATTGGCTTGATTGTTTCCGAAGAAAAATCCGTTAGTAGTCGGTCTATCCAGAGCTCTACACATCTCTTGATTCATGCCAACCTAGTCCAAAACTTGCGTCTGCTGGCTCAAAGAAAACTCTTTTTCGTTGACTTTGATTCCAAACAAATAGCTGATATAGCTTAACTGTGTCACCCTGAAATGTCTATTCAGGTTTTTGATGATTTCTGCATACTCCTCGTCATCGTTGCAGACAATAATCATGTTGTCTACATGAATCACCAATTACTTGACCAGACATGCCCAGCCTGCTTCAGTCCATATAGGGATTTTTTGTAGCGAACACACAGCATCCCAGTTTTCATCCATGTATCCGAGTGGCGGTCGCCCGAAGATTGATTTCTCCAGTTCTTCCTTCAGGTATACTTCACGACAGTTTCCCGTTGACTGGCAACCGTCAGCAGCAAAAAACGGAAAGACACCTGACGAACTACCGGAGCAAAGACTTCGTCACAGTCTGTTTCGAACTTTTGGGTGAATCCTTGTGCTACTAGACTGGCTTTGTACCTTATCATGTTTCCATCTTTCTCTTGAAGATCCATTTGCAGCAAACCGCCTTGTGTACCGGCGGTAATTCTGTCAACTGCCACGTGCCATTCTCTTGCATCGACGTCATTTCATCTTCCATAGTTGCCTTCCACAACTCCACTTCTGGTCCTTTCATGGCTTCATTGCATGTCATCGACTCCTCATTTGGCTTTCGTATCATACCAGTGATCTGTCGGTATCGTTGTGGCAATACTCCTCCCATGCTACATATCGACCGACGTGCTGGCTGTTGCATTTTCTCCATGGCTATCAACTTCAATCTTAATTCGATGTATCTTAAAAGCTGGAATCTGTATATTCAGGATCCTCCTCAACTAGCATCAACATTGTCTTCTTCGTCAGTAACTTCTGCATCAGACGCAGGAATACCGGGCTCTTAGAAGAATTAAACACTTCTTGATCTTCCATTTCGTTGAACTGCACTCCACTCCAGTCCGATGTCCACTATCGTCCAAGTTTTGCGTTTCGCAACTCCAGTTTGTCGTGGCGAGTCACCTGCTGTGTACCGCGGAACAATCCCGTTTTCTCGGTAGAATTGCCCCTAAACGCTTCATCTTATACTCACCACCCCGGCCTGAGCGGATTACAACAGGATTTCGTTCAAATTGGTTCCGAATAATGGCGACGTATTCCTCGATCACGTTAGATTTCGCTTCAGAAAATCGCAAAGTATAGCTGCTGTAATCGTCTATGAGTGTCAGGAAATGTCTTGATCTGTCCGGCTTCGCATTATTCATCGGACAACAGATGTCCGTATCGACCAGATCCAGAATTTTCTTCCGTCTTTCTCGGTAACGGCTTCCATGCGATCTTCCCCGCAGTGCTCACAGGTCTGGTAGACGTCACATTTCATGACGGACACGTCCTTTGCCAAAACCATCACGGACAGGTGTTCAGTTGGTAAAATCCTTCAATTGGAGGATGATAACTTGTTGCTCTCCATTATCATTGTAGCAGAACAGACCCTACTCCCTGGAAATTCGTTTCGTTGTCGTCAGCTAGAGTGCTGGTTACGCCAGAACTGTGGTTCAAATTCTCGAAAAGGATTGATCGCAATACATATGGGCATTGGCACCGAAATCAATTATCCACGTTTTCAATAGCTTCCGGTTCTGAGATGCCGTGAACGCAAACTTCATCATCATTGATGATCTTCTTCTCGGTACACATGATAGCTTCGCCCTGACGTGTCTTCTCCATTCTCTTCTGCGCAAGGCATGGCACAAGGTCCTGTAATTTACCTTTGCCTTCAACTAGCTTCATGGTCAGGTCTTTGTCTTCACCAATGTCGTGGTCAGGTTGTCGAAGGAATCTATGGCAGGCTTATCATAACCATTGCCACTTTCAGGTTCGCGTCCAATTTCTGACCCGCGTTTTCCAGACTGGAGAAAATGTCTCCCATCCGGCCTTTTATGTCCCCGTTTTCGTAATACTACTGGGATAACGTGGTAGTCATCGTCGTTTTTCTGCGATCGTTGCCTGGGGATTCGCGTCACCTTCTTTTCAGGCGTCCGTCAGAAGGGTAGAGGTGGCTTCCGACACAAACTTCCAGAACCCCCTTCGTAACTTCTCGATATTGAATTTTCCACCATTCATCGTAATCTTTGTGTTCGACCTTCGTAGTGATCTTCTCTAGACTAATAATCTATGGAAGGTGACTCGTAGTAGTGAAACAACCTTTTTCTACAGTGGGCGAGAACATAATGAACATGGACTTCGTGATCTAGTGGCTACCGCGTCTGATTTGTATGCAGAAAATCCGGGGGTCAATCCCAGGCCCGTTCCTTTCTTCCTACTTTGCATTTATCTAAAAACATACTTCCTCCTTTCTACATATATAACTCATGTAAATTCACATGTTCATAACCATCGCTAGAACTGGAAACGAATGAAAAGCCGTATCCCTTCGTTCCAACTTTAACAGCACATTGTCAATCTATCATATACCACCTACGAGTTATGCCATCAAGCGAACTGTGCCGCATTAGCTTCTTAGCAATAATCCCATTAATCTATCATTTTACGCCTGGCATTCACACACCGATATATAAACCCTCTGCCTACCATGTTCCACCAACACTCCGACATCCGCATGATATGTGCAGACGAAGAGGTTTATTCGGTCTGATGTGGATACAAACCTGCACCCAAGTTATAGCCAGTTAAGGCAATAATAGTCAAAAACATGGAGAGTTCAATAACTACGTAACGGTTGAGATTTGACCATATGCGTAGGACAATTTTTTTCACCATTTATGATCCTCTATCACCCTTTAAAAAGTTTACACTCAGGAACCAAACACCCTGTATATCTCATTGGTTCCTTGGTGTTGGCGCGCCAAGTAGGGCTGGCAACCCTATCAATAACTTGGCGCAAATAATAGCCTTATAGGCACAACCAAGGATGGGATTCTTTCATTTGCATTCATTTACATTCACTTGCTGTTAACTCGTTTCAGAAACAGCGCAGGAAAAATCAATGTATGGAACATTTTTGTTTTACCTGAAACTTTGTAGAAGAATATATTAGCGTAGAATCAATAGTTAAGTCAACAGAAGGCAGCAAACGCAACTCTCCACGGCGTGAATGTAATTTACATTCACCGCGTGGAGAGTTGCTTTCGCCGCTCGCTCACGACTTTGATATGCGTGTGCGACCCCAATGTTATTCGGCAAACTTTCAGATAAAACTACAAGGTAAAATTCATCCATACATTGTTTTTCGATAGCATGCTTCTGAACTGAGATAATAGCAAGTGAATGTAACTCTTTGCAAATGAATGGTCCCATCCCTGGGCACAACAGTGGATTGTTTCGAAGTAGTTTAGCGGAGAGGAAGATCGAAGCAGTTTGTAGATGGTTTGAAACCTACCGGAATAGAAACACCAAGATTTGTAAGTGAATTTACATTAGTTTAAGAGAAACAATTAATGATGAATAAACTTGATTTCAGTTTGGGCTGATCAACCAGACAACGGATTTATATCTGCCACAAAGAATTAGTGTCGTGATTGAATCACTATCCACGCTTCAACACTTGTGAAAATGTAGCTGATCTGGCGATACTGGAGTAGCATCTACGGGCGGTAAATCAAGCTCAAGTGGGCAATAACAGAATGAACAAATTTATTTTACGTCTCAAATCAATGACTAATCATAGCCTACTAAAGTCTTCCAGTCACCCTGCTTCGAACATATCTTGATGTCATAGGTTGGGCAGAATGCGCCATCATCAGTGCGGAGAGTAGATGTACGAGAAATTTGATCGCTAATGGCGCTGTAGCCAATAAATTAATTGTGGAGCGGACCTGGTGTGATGGTTAGAACACTTGACTATCACGCCGAGGACCTGGGATCGAATCCCACTCCCAACAAACTCGCAAAATGTGAGTTCTTCCTTCGGAAGGGAAGTAAAGTGTGGGTCCCGAGATGAACTAGCCTAGGGCTAAAAATCTCGTTAATAAAGATAAAAAAAAATAATTTATTTAATTTCATACCTCAGATGTATTTCTGGAGCTCGATTTGAATAGGTCGTATGTGCTTTTGTCGATTAAAAATTCGATCAGTTTATTTAAGTCATAGTAGCAATATGGCAGATATTTTGCAAACTTTTAATGATGGAACAGAAAGCCTGTTTTGTGAGGATTCTGCTGTATGTATCAGCTTTGCTTAATTTCAACGGTTTTCGCTATAATAAGCGAATCCAACTGATCGAATTTTTAATCGACAAAAGCACATACGACCTATTCAAATCGAGCTCCAGATTTATCCATAATTTTGATATACACATGTTGTTGTGGATGTTTTGTTTTGCTTATAAAAATTAGTTTGACACTTGTAGGACCGGCACTGACGCTGTAAAGGCGTGGCAAACTAGATGTTTGTCACACGAACACTCGCGACACTGACATTCTGTGGCTATTTTTTCTACTGTGCGGAGTGTAGGCCGTACACGGTGATAATGTTGAAGTTGAAGAATCGGCCCTTGATCCTCAACCCACACATTTTTTCGAGTGCTCCCAATGAAGTTGAGAGACCGACAATTCCACTTACCGAGGTTCCACTTGCTTGGGTTGCTACCGATGATCTCGGCAAAATGCCTCTGGAGCCGGCATTCTGATGGTTTCGGCAAGGCAATGCTTTTTTTCGGCATGACAGGACAAGACACCAATTCTCTACTTTCCGGAGGACCAAAGTGCACCGTTCCCGAGTAGAGGAAAAGAGCTCAATAATAGCATATTTTGATATGGAGATCAAAAAGTGAAATGGGTTTGATTGAAATAAGAGATAAAAGATCTAAAAATAAAATCAAAACTTTACTCCTGGAACATCATCATCATATCATATTATTTAGATTTTGTAAGATCTGACCAATACTGCCGTAATTCTGCAAAGTGACGTAAGCGCCATTCAAAATGTCGATATTTTTTGGTATACTATATATAATATCTGGTGTAAAAATAACACTGTGATATGCCTGCTGTATTAGAATGCAAGATCGAGTCGTAATCTATCATCTATGGAAAGAAACTTAGAGGATGAGCAAGAGCTTTATGCATAATAACCAAAAAGTGGGCCAAAACTATCAATGTCGCTTACGTCACTTTGCAGAATTACGGCAGAATAGCAGCGAGCTATTCGTTTGATCTTAAAATATCAAATTTTGATATTGTTCAGATGTTTCAGGAACATTTTTCAGATATTATTTTCAGATCTTTTATCTCTTATATCAATCAAATTAATATCACGTTTTGATCGTCAGTATTTCACCCCTACCCGGGTTGAGCTTAGAGTCCTTACCTGGTACTCGAACGTCCATCAGCCGCCCCTAACATGGGAATCAGACGCTGTTGTGAGCCACTTACAGACGGAGTAGATACAGACGCAGAAGCAGTCTGTCAAAATTTTCCACCGGAGTTGGTTACCCGATCTTGCTTAAGGCTGCTCGTAGCCTGGCCTGTTCCACGTGGATGTAGATATAGAAAAGGCTGATGGACCTTACAAGTGGTGTGAATCTGGTGGCCAGGATTTACCCTGTCCGTTTTAGAAGAAAACTTCAACTATGGTTTTGCCCGTAAAGCTGCCGGCTTAGAATAGCACTACGGACCACCTGTTCCGGGGGTAAAAGTCCACCAAACAGGTAACCCCAATCCAAGGTGTCAGGCGACCCGTGCTGAGGGATGAATGGTTGAGGGGGTTTAAAAGATGCTCAATCTTTAACGGAGCCCGTAGCGTGGGTAGATCGCCTTTTTGGGTTGCGTTGCGGTGATAGATCTACCAAATCTAGTGTCGTCCTATTTTTCAATTTTGGAATACCGTCAAACGGGGTGACTTGCAACACTTTTCAGCTTCAACTAACAAAAAATGTTGATTAAACCCAATTTCAAAATTCAAACTATTTGTAATAGTTTTAATAGCCGGCCCCTCTATAAAATAAAGTGGACAAGTTATAGATTGATTCATTTTTTCATGTTGAAAAAGCCAATAAGGTCGTTTTTGATACAAGACGTCGTGCGGGGTGACTTGCAACACCCAATGTAAATCCCTTTTCAAACACGCAGATATTAATTTTTAGTTTCAAGCATATTTGATAAGTATTCTTGCTACTATTGTGATATCGTTTGAGCTGACATACTTATTTTTATATTTGTTTTTACATAGGAAATGGAATTGTGAATTTTTATATGGAAATATTGGGCTCAAAAACACCAAGTTACTTATTGTTAATTTAACATAAGTTTTAATGTATTTTTCAGTTCATATGATGATCCTTCAGACTTTTGCTGGTTAATTATTAGTTAAACAACCATATTTCGTTTTTCTGGACTTTGAATTGTTAAGAAAATGAGTGTTGCAAGTCACCCCGTCTAGGTACAATATTTCAAAACATATGAATATAACAAAGATATTGTAATATTTGTATAAAGTAAAATGGAAATTCATATAGCTCATTATGTATAGAATCCGCATATAGAATATTATTTTTGGGAAATTTTGTTTTCATTCTTTTGCAGGCAACGATTCGAGGCTCACATTTTTGTTACTTTTTCAGACTAATGTTAAATTCATGAATATTTTGTTGGAACTATTTTCATAAAAGTAAAATTCTTGGCTACTACTCAGATAGTATGTGCACTTTATAGTTCAACTGAGTTTTGGTATGTAAACGTCCGATTTTTATGTTTTGTTGATAAACATAGACAGAAGACATCAAGTGTTGCAAGTCACCCCGTTTGACGGTATGTGTTCTGTTATTTCAAGGAATTATAGTATTTAGTCCTTACTACTGGTGTTTTGGTGACTTCCAGTTTTTGAATAAAACTGAGTTTACCAACTTAACCTTGCATATAGTTAAAAACCTCACCATCTGAGGCTAAACTCAATGCAAAGGAAATCAAATTGGGTTAGGGATCCATGTATGTACTAACTCTTCGAAGACTGGAAAGTGCTAGTACGCAAGGAACATACTAGAATCCTTATTGCTGAACACATGTTCCATTATTGGAATGATATTGCTGCTAATGTTAAAAACCCGGGTCCTACTGGGGAGAATTTAGCAGTAAAACAAGGGTGATGCTAGGTTTCCGATGCATGGCCAATATCAGTACTCTTGTTTTGTTTTCTAAGAAAACAAAACAAAAACTGTATCAAAATCGATACTTTATTGCCCCTCAATGGCAATTGAGTAATGCGACATGCACTACACTAAGGATACGGGTAATGTCACAATAGATCTAAAAACTGGTCGCAGTGACAAACCCGAACAGGAATAAAAAAAAATGGCTCTGTTAGAAGCGTTTTAATATAAATGTTTTAATTTTTTTTTCCAAGGGGTTAAAAAAGTTAGAAAAATAGAGAATGAGAACATACAAAATATATGACGTGGACTTCGAAGAACATCAGAACACCATTTTGC
>NC_085136.1:92070965-92097966 GCF_035046485.1 Aedes albopictus
CGCGCGCATTCTAGGGTAATTCATGTATTTTGGACAGACTGAGGACAACGTAGGAAAAAACGTGTCCTAGCTTCCTTAGAAAGCAATTGATTATTTTGCAAATTTACTAATACGCTTATAATATGATTGTGCTTTGCGTTCCTGGTGACAAAAACCTTAACGAAAGCGTTTAATGCTGAGAAAATCACAATTTTCAATCGCCTGTTAGAATGGCATTTTGGACACCGAATATATGTTTTGGACACCCTCAGGTGTATATAATTTAGACAGGGCAACTATTTCAATGTTTACCCATTAGTACTGCTAAATTATGGAAGTAGCATAAATTAACAAATACTTTCTTGCAAATAATCAAATTTCTCCGCTTAACAGGCATTTATTTTGATAACTAATACAATTTTTGTTAAAATCGAGGAAATATCGCCAGAACCACAGAATACGCCTCCAAGTATGCAATCGCACATCATCCCCATGTAGTTCGTCAGATGACCAAAATATATTTACAGCAGAAAACCTGTAATGTAATTTGGACACCACCTATTTTAAGCGTTCTAGATGAATGTTATGAAATTGGCTGCCTAATGCTACTTTATTGAACAATTTTCAATGCCATAAGGCTTTTAAACTTCTTACAATTATTAATTCAACGATTTTGAGGTGAATATTGTATGTGACGATAATGTGTATGTCGTCTTGCATACCTGTGCATTTGAGGGGTTTTAGTGAAAAAATTTACATTTTCGATAATTTTGAAGTAAATTCTTAATTGTTAAGCGTATTTTCAACGTAAGTCATCAGAATAGGGTCTGTTTGATACAAAAATCGATATTGAGAACTATCTACTTCTATAAGCTCTCCGTATCAAGACATAAATCGCCGTGCATGTCCAAATTACATACATGTCCAAATTATATTTTTTACCCTACTACTGTTGATTTGAAGCAGAAGCAATCGTAAGGGTATGCGGTATAGAATTACTAATTCAATATCAACTACGTGTTCAAATTTCATTGATATAAAACAGTTAAAAAACTTCTAAATACTCCCTATAAATATAAGTTTATGTGTTATCTGCTGGTTTCCGATATAATTCGTATATGATGTAATTTTTTGTGTACAAATGTAGGAATATGTAAAAGTATACCCATTATGATCCCAGGACGATACTGGGAGCAGAAAAACAAATACCACAGAAGCACACTTCTTACAATAACCATCACAATCCCTTAAGGAATTGCTAAAGAGATTCTTGTGTTAATCTTAAAAGGAATTCTTAGATTTGTCCTTCGAAGATTTTTGAGAAGATAATTTCATAAGTTTTAATCGATCAAATTTTTGGAATGCATTTTTTTCGTTCTTGAGTTATGGCCAATTTTGTGAAAAATGGAAAACTTTTCCCACGTCATATTTTTTTTAAATTGGATTCCTGAAAAAAATTGCTTTCATTTTCTTGTTTATACGATGCTTTGTTCTTGAGTTATGATCTTTCAAAGTGAGTAATCTCAGGGGAAAACAAATAAAATCCACCTGAGTTTTCCAGGAAACTAGGTGGCTCTGAATTTTTCTCATTTTTTTTATTCATACAGTCGAGTCTCCTATAAGATGCTGCTAGCCACTTTACGCCCACCGCAATGCCCACGTTGTCTTTCAACTAATTCAGCTCGTTTTCGGTATGTGACTAACCTATAATATTGGCTTGCTATAGGCAAAAAAAAAACAACTGGATCGGATGCAAGACAGCTGAGAAATTGCAGTGGGTGGCAGCGTCTTATAGGAGACAATACTGTATATCCATGAGCCCTGCCTGTGGAAAAAGTTTCATGAAAATCTTATACCCTTCGGCTAAATTTGTACGATAATAAAAAAAAATCCCCGGTAGTAAGATTCGCTCCCAGGCCCTTGGCGTAATAGTCAAGTGTTCTAACCATCAGTCCAGGTTCGCTACACGTTACCTTTATGATTTTCTAATATGTTCATACGAAACTTCTCCAAAGAGAATTAAGAAGGCCCTTTCATGGATTGCTTTAGAAATTGTTCCATGAGTATTTTTTTATCTTTATTAACGAGATTTTTAGCCCTTTACTAGTTTATCTCGGAACCCACACTCTTAGAAAAAATCATGTAAATTTAAGTTCACTTGGATGCACATAAAAGGAGCGGCCCGTTTGACACAAATTTACGTCTGCTATCACATATTAAGTCGAGCTAGCAATCGCTAGAGCAGAAGCGAGAGATAAAACATGTGTAAGTAAAATAATGAACTGGATTTGAACTCTGGTCCGCTGATTGAGAGGCACGCACTATACCTCTCGGCTGTATCACCGAGTTGTGAGTCAAACGACAAATGTAAAACTGTTTCTACCTAACTGGTCAAATAGGTTTGTTGACATCTTGGGCAACCAACTCAAATATACACGATGGATGTAAAATTAAGTCAAATTTGCCATTTGGTCATGAAATGTTTACGTACGTTGGTGGTTTACGTCACGTGTAAATTCCTATTTTTTTAAGAGTGCACGTTTTACTTCCCTTCCGAAGGAAGACGTCACATTTTTCGAGTTTGTCCGGAGTGGGATTCGATCCCAGGTCCTCGGCGTGATAGTCAAGTGTTCTAACCATCACACCAGGTCCGCTCCCAAATGTTCCATGAGTAATTCTTGTCTTTAAAAACGTTTGAGGTGGCGATTTTCTGAAAGTCCTTTCCAAAACAGTAAGGAAAATGCATTTGGTTACTCAAATTGATGGACCCCCCGTTAGTTAGAGCCACACCAATTTTTGCAGACTCCTCGATTTTAGTCATTCAAACTGTTATAACTCTAAAGTTTGTGGCATGGTTTTTTTTCCTTCCCTGTTGGGCAAATTAAGCTGCGTCTGATAAACTAAACTTTACCTTTTTTTACAAAACGGCAAATAATTTTTGAAAGAAGAAAAACACATCTCTAATTTTATGATATGTTGAGTATAAATGTCTCAGCGTTCAATTAATACCAAAATTTTGAAAATCGGTTGTTGCCATCATGATTAATAAAAAGTATAAAAATCTAAGATGGCGGCCAAAATCAATATGGCTGACCCAACTTTTTATAATTTTAAATAGTAGCTCTATCTTTCCTTTTTTCAACAACATTTCGTTTAGTAGTGGTTTCTGGAGAAACTTTCGAGTTATTACGGTTTAAATGAGCCACCATTTCACTATAATCGAGAGGTCTGCAAAAATTGGTGTGGCTCTAACCAGGCCCGTGCACAGGAGTGGCGCCAAGGATTGATTGATTGATTAATCTTTATTTGAGAGACTTTCAGCCCATGGCTGGTTCGTCTCTCCTGGTGCCAAGGGTGGAGTTTTTGCGAATTTCGGCAAAAGGCGGAGAGGCGCCTAGTGTATGAAGCGTTGGTAATGGGGGGAGGGTTAACACCTCCCCCCCCCCACTTGTGTACGGGCATGCCTCTAACTTACGGGGGTCCATCAATTTGAATAACCAAATGCAATTTCCTTTTAGTTGTTGAAGACTTTTAGAAAATCGACACAAGGTGTAAATAGTGGACCGGTCTCAGCGAGAATTACTCCCATGGATTGCCGTCGAAAAATCCTTTCTAAAGGTATTTTTCAGACATTTCTTCAGCAATTCATTCACGGAATTTTAAGAAAATTTTGCCTGGAATGCTTTCAGAGATTCCTCAGAGAATTTCTTGTAAAGTTCTTTCAGGAATTTCTTTGTACGCTGCTATTAATTTAAGAAGTTCATTAGAGATTTGCTTAGACTGAACAATTTTCTTCAGGTATTCGTCCAGAATACCAAACTGGAGTTCCTCCTGAGATTCTTGCATTGTTACTTGTCGTGTTTCAGGCAGACATTCCTCCAAAGATTCCTCTAGGATTTCCTCCAAGTATTGCTCCAGAAAACTTTCCTGTATCCTATAAATCTAAGAAATTCTTCATGGAATCTTAAGGAATTCAGAAACATTTCCTAGGACTTTATACAGGAATTCCTTTAAAAATTTGTCAAGAGTTTTGTTCCAGAGATCTTTATAGAAGCTTGGCAAGGCGTTTCTCCAGGCTTTTTTTTTTTTAACACGGATACCGTTTTCAGCTAGCGGCTGTACATACTGAACGAAACTTAACACAAGACAACGGACACACGGTTCATGTACCAGTGGATACGAAGAAGAAACTATTCTCGCGAAAAGTTTCATGGCCCGGAGCGGGTGATTAGAAACTTGGTAACACTAACCACTCGGCTACGAGGCTCCACGCATTCCAACCGGTATTTTTTCAGAAATACGTTTAAAGATTGCTCCACAGATGCTCTCAGAGAATCCTTCAAGAATTTAAATTACGGATTTTTTCAGGAATTTTCCTTAAAAATCCTCAATAATCTTTTCTAGGATTTCAAGCAAGGGTCTCCCAAGGAGTTTCTTCAGATTTTTTTTTTCGGGTATTCCTTCTGGGTTTATAAAGAGATTTATCATAGACTTCTTCCTGAGACTTCTATAGGAATTGTATAGATTCTCCATTATAATGTTTCTCCATTATAATGTATAATTCCTTAAGAAATCCCTTCAAAAAAATCTCCAAAGACTTCTTCAGAGTTTCAGAGTATTTTTTTTTAAGCTGATTTTGGAAACGATCGACGGATTGGCAGAGTTATCACCCCGCTTATAATTTATCCGGACCGAAAAGCCAACCATAGAGGGATAACTCTATTTTTTTTAAGTTTCATCAAGGAATTTCTACAAAAGCTCTACCAAAGAGATTTTTTTAAGAAATTCCTCCAGAAATTTCTTTAAAGTTACAACAGAGATTCCTTCGGATTTTTTTTTTCCAAGGGTTCCTCTAACAATTGCTCGGGGTATTTGTTCAGGGATTCTCGCAGAAATTCGTTCAGGGATTTTTTTCCCAAATTTCCTCCTGCAACTACGTCATGAATATTCCCTGGAGTTCGTTTCGAAGTTCCTGCAGGAATTCAAAGATTGATAAAGGTATTTTTCAGAAATTTTTGCAAAAATTGCACAGAAAAACAAACTGGAAAAATCTTGAAATAATTTCTGAAGAAATTTCTAAAAGTGAATTCCTGAGGATTGACTGAAGGAATCCATAAAAAAAACTCCTAGTGATAGCTTTGAATATTCTTAGAAAAAGTTTTTGAACATTTTCTGGAGGGGCTCATGTAAAAACAAGAAGCCATTTCTGAGTTATCTCTTGAGGAATTCGTGTATACATGTCTGGAAGAGTACCTGAAGAAACTCCTCAAAATAACATCTTAATTTCTAGGAAAAAAAAAACATGAGAAACTTCTGGAGGAACTCTCAAAAAATGGTTGAGAACGTTCTGGAAGCATTCCTGGAGAAATCCAAACAAATCGCAAACAAATGTACTGGCAGCTGTTGAAGAAATTTCTAGAGAAAATCCGGAAAAAAATTTCTGATTCTGATGATAATCCTGTAGGAATTTATTCGGAAATTTTCGAAAAAATACATAACGGAATATTTGCACAAACTTGTGTAGCAATTTTGGATAAAACCCGGGGACTTGTTTTAAGATGAAGTTTTTGAAAAATTTCTTCAGAAGCTCTTGAAAAAGTCCCAAGGAAAATTCCTGTAGGAAAATCTGAAATAATTTCTGGAGAAATCCACAGAAAAACAATCACAGGAACGCTTGTAACCAGAAAGACTCTTTATAAGAATTCTTGCTACAATCGTTTTTGAAATCCCTGCAAGAATTTTCTTCATTTGAAATTTCCGAAAAAAAATGATAGACGTGGTAATCGTAGAGAAAATTTCAAAGAAGTTCAAGCGAAGGAATACATTTATAAAGTAGTCTCGGAAGAATCTCTAGAAAAATTCTTACTAAACTGCTCAATTATAGAAAACAATCTTGAAAAAAAATATAGAATTTTCCTCGCCTACTCAACTCTTTATTAGGCGCAATACTGAAGTTATTAGCATAGAAACGTACTCCAAGTAGAAGAGAATAATAAAACATGTTATTTTGACAAAAAAAAACTGAGTAACGGAAAGAGTTATTTTTATGTAATAAATATAACATAAGATAAATTTCCGAGCAGGAAAAAATAACTGTAGAATTCCAAACTCGCCACTCGGGTATGGAAAACGCAATATTACCAACCAAAACGGGGTATGAAAAAGTTCTACATAATAAGTAAAATTCTTAAAATAATAACTGGTGTGTATTCTATGTATACCACGTGAATAATAACATCAGGTATTGCAATACCTAAATAAAAATTAGCGATTTTTCCATACAAATAGTGATTTTATCATAATTTAATAATATGTACCTCAAGCAGTCCTTAATACCAAGCCAATAACTCGTTGACGTATTTTTGTCGTCACAGTACCAAAAAAGCTATTTTGAATACAATACCATCAAACCAATACCTTGTCTTAGTATGATACCTGCCTTTGGTATGCTGGCGAGAGCGTGACCAACTTGTCTACACCTGAAAGGAATGATGAATACGAGGTTTGTTTGTCAAATGATGTAAGTCAGCAGAATAAGAGAAGACAAGCGTGAAATGCTAGATTGATTTGTAGCGATAGTTCGATAGATTTTGGAAGTGAATAAACCACAAATCAACAATTATACTTTTACCAAGGTATGCGATTGAAAGTAAAATCAGTTTAACATTATGCTAAATTAATTATTGGGAACTATTATTGACAGGTTTGGTCTCCAACAAGAGTTGAGATTTGACGGTTAAACCATGTTAATGACAAACGACTTGAAATCCCGCTTCAACAGTGCATGAGAACTTCAGACGCACAAATCTCAAAAGCAAGCTTCAAACCACAGTGCATTTTATTATTCTGTTCTTGCTCACTTGCAATAAGTTTAATATAAGAAGATCAGGTGCGCTGGTTTTGTTTACGAAGAGATTTGTGCCCTCGAAATCCCGAGTAGGTGCCAAAGTCGGCCATTGTGGCGGCCATTTTGGGATTCTAACAAGTCTATCCTTAAACTTCTTGTTTATATTTAAGAAAATTCAACAGAATAACTGCACGCTAACCCTCAGTTACCCAGATTGGTGTCAAAGCGACCCAGATTGAGCAAAACTGCAGTTACTCTAATCTGAGTAAAGGCATCTTTACTCAAATCTGGGTTACTGATGCTGGTGGCAAAATCTGGGTAACCGGTACCCAGCTCCTCCGCGGCCTTGATTTTGTTAATTTATTTCCAATTTAGATTTTTTATAAAAAGTTCCCAATTCCCATGTGCTGTTTACTTACCTGATGCAGAAAAACAGTTCTCCGGAAGAATTTCACTGTTTTCCGTCATTTATCCTCATATTTGTCGTGGAAACATCCATAATTTCCAGCGTTCTCCTGACCGCTGCCATATTCTCAAGCCAAAAAGTGACAAAGTGCCGATTACCCAGATCTGTACCCAGATTCAAGAAATCTGGGTTTTCGGGTTACCCGGATTTTGACAACTACTAACAACATGAAAATCCGGGTAGAATCGACCCAGGCGAAGGGTAGTTTCAGGTTAGCGTGTGGATCGTGCGTAATAGTGTCCACAATTACTGAAAGTAATTTATTATAATACCGACATGAATTATAGATTATTCGCAGTGAAAGTTTTGTCGACCAGAAGAAGATAACGATAGTTGAGGTTACCGAAATTGTAAGGTCAAAATTGAATAACGTTTCGGAATTGACATTATTGCTATATGTATTTTAGCTTGAAAGCACCGCAAATAAACACTGGTCCGCTTAAATATTCGTCAATCCTAAAATCTATTTCGACGTGACAACAGTGTCAGTTATTCGTTACTGCTCGGGTTGTCTGTCATAAGCAGCAAAATAACAAACATCATAACAAAAAATTCCCTGGTAGACTAGTTAAATAACACGTTTTTTAAGTTTCAATGAAAGCTCAATCATAGTGATATGATAAGTATTTCAATATCAAATGTTAAATTTCAAAGTTATTGATAGCATGAAAGCTAAATATGTAATAATATCAAAATCATATCATAGTAAGCTATTACATCATTTAAATAACAAAGCAAGTGTTGATAACATATCCACCCGAGCAGGAGAATAACCGACACATAACTGCAACATTATTAAATCAGGTATCATTTCTAGACAATGTATTGATCGGTTAGTCTGGTTTTGAAAATAACTTATTTTTGTATTTTGTAGGTATTGAGTCACCGAAAAACAAAATTCCTCAACGACTTTTTGGTTTGGTATTGAGGTCTCCTTGAGGTATTATTGAATTATGGAAAAATCACTACTGGCGTACCACGATAGTACGTACCCTCGATAATAAGTACATTTTGCCTCGATAGTTCGTACATCAAAATTTAGGTTATTTTTAATCTTCAAAAATGAGTTCGAATCATTAGTAGACGTTTAGCAGAGACTCCTATACTATGCATGTTATGCAGACTCATTTGACATGATTTTAATTAAACAGTTTTGAAATTTAGCGAAATAGAAGACGTGGACATATAAGTTTGATGTTATGATTGCACTACTCTTCTATTATTGAGATATTTTCTGCCGCTGAATGGTGACATTCATTAGTTATAGTATCTGGCATCATCATTCTGGCGTTACATCCCAACTGGGGCAGCCTGCTTCTCAGCTTAGTGGTCTATAAGCACTTCCACAGTTATAAACTAAATGCTTTCTGAAGGGATACCGAAGAAAATACTGAAAGAAGTTCTTATCAGGGATCTTGCAGGATTCCTGGAAGGATCTCAGAAAGAATTTCTTAAGGAATCCCAGAAGATATAAAGCTTATTTACGTAATTACTTACTGAACGGACCCTTAGACCAAATGTTGTTTTTCAGCAATCCTGGCGGTTAGAAATAATATGCCTTAATTTGAAAACGATCTTCTTCTCTGCCTCTCTTTAACTTAGTGTTCTTTGAGCACTTCTACAGATGTTGCATCCCTGGTGCAAAGAACCGACTCCAACAACTTTCAGTGTGGGGACGGTAATGTCACGTAAGTTGTAGACCCCAGCAAACCTTTCCACTACAGGACTGAAACAGCATTATAATAGTGAAAATTCTTTTGAATATCTCTATTAAAAACTGCAAAAATGTTCATATAACATTACAATAAGGAGCAAACTTTGTCCAATAATGTAATGCCAAAAAGATTAACCATCAATTATATGATCCCAATTCGAATCTCTATGAAGACAAATACATATCACATACCCTTAACCAGAAATTGTTCTGTGAATCGAGCCTATGGCCCAGCAGAGGGGTCCACCGTCACTGCTGCTACCTGTTTTGTTTTCATTCAGAGTACAGCTCGCCGCCGCACTGACTGTTGCGCACCGATTCCGATCCAAGAGTATGGGTGATTTCGTCGTCTCCTAGTTTCCCGCTGCCACACTTTCATCGCAACTCCGCGAGGGCTTCCGTCACTAAACCAGCCAGTACCAGTGCCAGTGGATTGATCACGACGGGGGGGAACCTGCTGACAGAAATGGCACCGAGACAAACAGTTCTTTTATTGTGGGACGCTGTATTCGTTTTTTTTTTAATTACGCGACCAAGTGATTTCGATTCGATGATGTGGGAACGGAATTGATTGTGGGAAATTAGACGGTACATTTCAATGGGGATTAATGCACTTGCGCAGATGTTGATATGTATAGTTGTTGTTCATGTTAATATTCAAGTGGCTATTATGGACTTTGTGGAATTTGATAGAAATCGGCCAATATCAAAAGAAAACGATTTAGGTATATGGGTCTTTAGTGGGACAGAACATTTTATATGAGCACTTCCACAGTTATTAATATGGAGCTTCCTTTGCCAATGAGCATTTTGCTTGTATATATCATCTGGCAAGCACGAAGATTCTCTATGTCCAAGTAAGTTAAGAAAATTTTAATAACAAAAGGTTCCTGAATCGATCGGGAATCGAACCCGTCGCCCTCAGTATGAGGATGCATCTTGGGATGCATTATAGCTTACTCAGGCCTTTTCAGCTGCTCTATAGATATAGGGGAACTTATGTATTTTCGGAAGTTTTGTTCTATTCGTCATAATGAGTTTTTGAAACCTGTTGGACTTCAAGTTGGCCTCAAATCTTTCCTAACCCAGCTGAATTCGTAGAGCAAATTTCAGGATTTGGCCTACAAAAGCCCCTAATAACGAAGATAACAAACCTTCTGACAATACCCACAGTCACTCTATGTAAACCTATAGGTTCCATTCAAATCGTAGTGACAAATTGAAAACTTTATACATACTGAGAAACATCAAATTCTCCTAAAAGAAATCTCCCAATATTGTATCATCGAAAGTTCGATCAATCTTCTACTCAGTCGTTCTTGATGGCCACTTATCGCTCTGCCATAGAGGCCCACGATATTTTCGCTCATTATTGCTCGAGAACAAACCAGCAGCAATCGATGGCACTCGAAAGATTTACAGGCCGTCGTCTGATTTATCATTCCGTCAAGTGGGGATCATTCTTCGATGTTTTTCCTCTCAGCAGCGCTGCTCCAGAGGCAACACCATCAACACACGTGCATATGTGAAATCGATCCAAACGGGGAGCAAGTAGGCATCACATATCTCGACGACGACTATGGATTTGGGGGAAAATGGTGTAAAAGGGCTTCTTTTGTCTTACATTTGTCAAAATATGTAGAATAATTAAGCAGAGATTTTATTCTATGTAGAAAAGCCTCAGAAGATGCCTTTTTGTTGGAAGTTAGGTAGCGTTGTACGCTCGGATAGCGTCGAACCTTCAGGTACGAGTTTGGAGTGTTGGAGCGAGGTAGATTTGTTGGCGTAGGTATGTTGTTATTGAAGAAGATTGAACAATTGTATATACCTGGAATGAATAAAGAGTGTAGCGGTTGCTGATTGAGGTATCAGTCGGCAGCCGTCTAGTTTGATGGAAGATGTCTAGCGTTTTATTTTCATTGTAATTTAGAAACAGGCATCGACGGAGCTAGCCTCGCTATGGCCTGCGTGGCCATGGTGGACTAGCCTCCAACAGGTTATGGGCCCAGGAGCGTGTTCCACAGCACGTATCGACCGGGAGAAGGATCGGCCGCATAAGTCGCGGAGTCGCAGCACGGGATCCTTGGGCGGATGGATTGGCTGCAACGAAGGACAGGATCCATGGGAATGTTGGCGATACGGGTCAACTGGATGACTGCTGGCTGGTCACCGGAAGGAGCTCGAGGATTGTTGAGTTGGATCGGATGCAGCTCGGTGGTCGCACCTGGACGAAGAGGTTGGCGACAGGAGGAGTGATCCGGAGGACAACATGAAGGTGGCGCTCGGAGATGGACCTGGTCGGAGCTCGGAACTGGTGTAGAGCTGGTGCAAGCGTCGGAGTTGGGCCACTTGCCAAGCGTTGGAGTGAGGAGGAGCTTCGAGCCAGGAGGAGGTGATCGTGTTTCGAAGGTTGCGACGCTAAGGAGGAGTGTTGGAAGTTAGGTAGCGTTGTACGCTCGGATAGCGTCGAACCTTCAGGTACGAGTTTGGAGTGTTGGAGCGAGGTAGATTTGTTGGCGTAGGTATGTTGTTATTGAAGAAGATTGAACAATTGTATATACCTGGAATGAATAAAGAGTGTAGCGGTTGCTGATTGAGGTATCAGTCGGCAGCCGTCTAGTTTGATGGAAGATGTCTAGCGTTTTATTTTCATTGTAATTTAGAAACAGGCATCGACGGAGCTAGCCTCGCTATGGCCTGCGTGGCCATGGTGGACTAGCTCCAACACTTTTGACCCATTTTCCCCCACCTAAAAACCGTGCATTTATTTTCCTCCGTTCCATCACGTCTAGCGCATTACAATAACAGGAGATTTTTCTCCTAGGCGTATCCATTCATGCTACTTAGGGAAACCTGAACCATATTATGCGGAGGCAGCCACCAACAGACAGATTGAATCATTCCATTCTGCCGTCCATCCGTCTCGGAAAGCGTGGCCGCCCGTCGTCATTCAGATTCAGATTCAACTGCAACTTTTCTTCGTTCCGGATTTTCCTTCCTCTTTGGCTAGATCTGTGGGGATCATTGCTGCCATCCAACTGGAATGTGAGCTAGCATTCAACGTGGGTGCAGGATTTGACCCAGATTTGTGTGTTTCCTGATTCAGTGGGTTTCGTATCCTTCCTGGGGCGGTCCCGGGGGGATGAATTAACACAGTTGCGTCTGACTCCAGAGAGGATGATGCATTTATATAATTACAGTCACTTAGGGTGACTTCCGCAGATGAGTACAGACGGTTCTTCACGCTTGAATGGATGTGAATGACCTGTTGAAATGCGCTCGGCTGAACTTCTGTGGCGGGTTCGTTATTTACTTGTATTCTCTATTACAGTATACAGCATACAGTTATAGCATCAGCAAGGTCTGTGTCTTGTAAATCACGATGCTCTATACACGGGTTTATTCTCCAGACCAATCTACATAGTTACTTCCATGTTATAAAAAAGAAGGAGTACTTACGAAAAAAAGGCATTGTAAAATTTCCCAGACGAAATTAAATTGCCTCCCCACTTTGGTAGGCGTGTGTCATACGTCCATACAATACATGTTGAATATTTCCTAATCTTGGATGTACACATTCAGCACTACTTGCAAATATAAAGTCAAATCTGTGGAAAATTTGTACACATTTCCCTTAGAATTTTAATGATTATTTTAGCCAAAGGGTTGGATTTATTTTTGAATACGTTATTATTCATCTGTCGCAAAAACATTCTTCCCTTTGCAAGGGGCAAAGGAGAAAATCTGAGCAGCCTATTTGCGAGTTCTTACTGAATTTATTGTTCTCTCCTCACCCTCCGGAGCCGTTATTTTTTGCTTATCCTCAGCAACGCATTCAAACCTGGATTATCTGTAAGTAAACAGTCAGTCGAGGACGACGACGACGAGAGGACGGTCGAACGAAGAGGCGCTTTTCTTGCTCGCTATTGAATTTGTTGGAGGCTCGTTCGTTCTTCAAGCCCAACAGGAGAAAATCGATATCCCATCCATCCCGAACTGCAATTGTTCCGAGTTGTGGCTGAGTTGTTGGCACATGAAAGGTGGATGTCTTCCGTCAGTATCGGTGGGGAGCTGAGTTGAACGAACTCTTAACGTTGGGTACGAGGCTGATGGAAACATGGAAATGCTGGTGAATGGTCCATTCTTATTCCCGCATCACTCTTATCTGAAACATTTTGTATGACATTTCCTATTTTTTTGAATAAGTCGTCACATTTTGTGCCCCACCTCCTTCTCCTCTTTAAAACGTGACGTTGTTAACGAATATTCACTCGGATCAAACAGAAAACTTCTCAGAAGCCTCCTGAAATGTCTATGAAAACCACTTGAATTCTTTCTGAAGCTCACCTAAAAGCCTAAAAGTCCCCTGAAAGCCCCGGGAACCCCTCTGACACCACTTGAAACGACTCTAATCACCATGAAACAACTCCGAACCCCCCCATGAAACTCATTCTTAGCTCGCTTGAAATCCTGTGAAGCCGTCTAGGAGCCACGTATACCCCTCTGAAACCTTAAAAACGTCCTTAAACGCTTCTAAAATCCCCTGTAGTTCACTTGAAAACCTTGAATCCTCCTTAAGCTCCCGGGAACCCCCTAAAGTCCCCTGAAATCAACTTGAAACGATTTCAATGTCCCATTTGGGATTAATTAATTTCTTCAACATATTTAATTGACAGTTCATGTCAGCTTGCATTTTTATTGTTAGGCATCGTACACAAATTACGTAACGCTATGAAGGTAGGGGTGGAGTCGAGCTTAGCGTTACATCAACCCATACATTTTTTTAGCTTTCCATACAAAAAGCGTTACATGGGGGAGGGGGTCTGAAATAACCAATTTTTGCGTTACGTAATTAGTGTACCATGCCGTGTGTGAATGTATAGAACGGTTTGTGGTGTAATCTGGATCATTCATGAAGTACGTAACATGAAAACTTACCATCTACTTCTATATTCTTACTAAGTGCCGCACGTAATCCATGAAAAGAGCGGAGGAAGCGTCGTCATTTCTTTCGTGATCTGACAAAAGAAGTATCACTTTATGCGTTATTTTCGTAGACTACGTGGATCACTCTCGGCTCTTTCAGTCTTTTAAGCAGCTAAAACTATTATTGCATCGACATTCCGCCGTTTCGACGTATACTTCGTCTTCTTCGAAGGAGGTGGTAAATACAGGGCTTTTATAGAAAGCATAAACGCGGGCGTAAGCTATAAAAAAGCATCGCCAGAAAAAAAACCGAAAAACAGCGAAAGCCGCACATGGGCAGTAGCGGGACGCCATACAAAATTCATACACAGTCAAAAGTCAAGCAAGACACACACACAAACAACAAAACGAAGCCTCTATATCCTTGAAGAAGAAGAAAAATACGTCAAAACGTTGGAATGTCGATGCAATAATCATTTAAGCTGCTTAAGGACAAACGTCTTGAAATCCCGCTTCAAGAGTACATCAGAACTTCAGACGCACAAATCTCAAGAAGCATGCTTCAAACAACAGTGCATTTTATTATTCAGTTCTTGTGATAAGCTTCAAATAAGAAGCTCAGGTGCGCTGGTTTTGTTTACGAAGAGATGTGTGCGCTCAAAATCTTAAGTAGGTGTCAAAGTCAGCTATTTTGGGATTCTGACAAGTCTGTCCTTAAAAGACTGAAAGAGTCAAGAACTTCCAAAAATAAAAAAATAAATAGAAGTAGCTAGTAAGTTTTCATGTAACGTACTTCATGAAAGTTCAAAAATACACCACAAACCTTTCTTTACATTCACACACACTTACAATAAAAATGCAAGCTGTCATGAACTGTCAAAAAAAAATCTGTTGAAAATATAAATATATGCCGGGGCCCGTAGCGTAGTGGCTACACGTTCCCTTCCTAAGTGAATGGTTATAGGTTCGATCCCTGCCCGATCGTCAGTTGCTCTTCCCCCCGAAAGCGGCTGACACCAGACCCTCTTCTGAGCATATGCTCTAACGGACCCGGAAACTTGGATATCGGCTAAGGACAACTCATATTGGACCCCCAATCGGACTGGAAAAGGAACAAGAGCGATAGATCAACATCCCCGTGCTCATCATTCTACCATGGACAGGGTAGACAAGTGACAGCAGCGCAAAAGCAAACCAGTTTGATATACTAGAATAAGAATATGATAGAGTACATTTAGGCGCTGTACAAAGTGTAAGTAGGGGAGACTAGGGAGACTTGGTCCCTTTTTCTTAATTTACCTGAAACTTTAAGAAAAAAAAAACCCAGATTAATCCACCTAGTGGTGATAGTGCCTTTCTCGTCGAATATGTACTCATGATCTTTACGTCGACATAAGCCGATCCTGAGAAAACCTATACGCTTAATATGATTCATGTAAAATTTGCCCTCCTTATGAACCAAATTGTGCACAGTAATTTTAGACGCAAAAGATTGGAAAAACTTTATTAAGTGTTGATGCGATCAAATTATAATTTTCCCATCCTACTTTATATTAACACCACAGGAATTTGAAATGGTGTGGTTTGATGAGATTACTTTGGTTTATTCTCTTGTATATATATGAAGACTTTGACTATTTCTTCACTTTTAATCTTACCCAACGTTTACCAGGCTATCAAAAAAGCCACGATTTGATTAATTGCTAACATTGGTTTTGTTCACTTTGCAGTGCCGCATGCTTGGGTTTGGTTCAATTTTACGTTTGACCATTTCCGGCGGAACTTGGAACCGATTTCATGACACTACTTAGTTGTGCGGTGAAAAAAGTTAAAGATTTTAAAGTCATGTACCAAAATTCAACACACCCGACAGTTAGAGTTAGACAAAACATTAGACAAATAACGACACAAGTATTTACCCCCTGAGGAAGACGCCCACCAAGCGTCGAAACGTTGGGATAACAACAAACGTCGTTAGCTTATTAAAGACTGCGTAGCCGGAAAAACTCTCTAAATTAACCCTACAGTCGTTCAATTACCAGTTGGTATTATTGTAGGTGACTATATGCCAAACAACTTTGTCGAAGACCCCAAAGTGATCCAACGTCTGTGAAAAATGTTATACCCTAGGAAAAGTGAGGCTAAACTTTATTGTTATTCTTCCAATACATGTAAAGGAATAATATCAATAATGAAATCTCAATACTTTACCTCACTTTGCCTAGGGTATAACTTTTTTCACAGCCGTCGGATCATTTCGCGGTCTTCGACAAAGTTCTCTGGCATATAGTCACCTACAATAATACCAAAGGGTTTGATTATTGAACGCCTACAGCGCCACCTAGCGGCAAAACTCGAAAACCTAAAATTTCTGCATACATTTGGCCAAGTTTTCCCATACAAACTTCAAGCGTTTTGAGCGCCCCCTTAGGCTCAACCTATTTTGCTCAAATTTTGAACGTAGCTTCTGGGAGTCCAAAACAACTGATTCAGGAGGTAAGACTTGGCATTTTTAGAAATTTTTGTGTTTCATATAAGTGTGGGCCACCCTAATGGGGAGCATCCAGGCTCATGTGGCTCTTCAAGCAGCGGACCCTAAGCGGGCATCAGAAAGTTATCCTAACCAATACGTTTGTTTCCTCATGTCTTTGGTTCATGGCGTCAGTTCTCAGCATCTCTAACGCGGCAGTGGCAAAAATAACATCTCGTATCGGGAGTTATCTATGTCGTATAGCTTCCGGTGGAAAAAAGGGGGCTCAATCTACATCTCCCGATGCAAAAGTGTAAAGCCTTGCTGCTGAATCGGTTCCTGCAGTGCCAACAATACACTCCGTTTGCTGCATCGTTAATTCAACATATGGTCAACCCTCCAAACATCAACGGTATTCCAGCTTTGTATCCCTTATTGAAACAAGTTGTGAAGGAACTGCCATACCTTCCTGCAAACACGGTCAGGAACCCAGCTGCATCAGCAATACACGCCATCTTCCACAACTCGATAAACCACCGAAAGAAAATCCAAATGTTCAATGGCCCAGAGTCTGGCGAAATATTCGAAGTAAAGCTTTGGAAACAGCGGAGAAGTCCACCTACTATCTACTTGTCAACAGCAAAATTCCACATGGCACCCTGTACTACAAGACAGTCCCTGTAGGCCTGTAGGCAAGACAGTCCAAAATGTAATCTGTGCCCCAACGCGGATGAAGACCTTAAGCACAAACTGCCAACGTGTGTTCGTGCGCATCATCTGTGGAACTATCTTCTTCCAAAATTGGAGACAATCTTTAATAGAAGAGTAACTTTAAAAAAATTTCTATACCAGAATTCAAAAACACGGATTTGAATTCCCAAAACAAGGCTCTAAAAATGTTTATTGCCTATGTAAACTTTGTGTTGAATCTCGCTCCACCGTCGTCGGCGTCGTCGTTGGCTGCTTCTAGCATGCAGAGCGTGTGCAGAAGCAGTCCATTGAAGAGCCACCACATCGATTCCACAGCTGCCTGATCATGTGTTGGACTCCCTTCACTCAGCAGAGCAGCGCACTAGCTGGTTCTTTAGGGGCGACATTTCATAAGACGAATGAGGCACATATTAACACTTCACATTTTATTTAGGTACATGTCTCGTGATACAAATTAGTCTACGTTGTGTTTATAACTGAACTGAGATGATGTGGTAGAACAATGGACAGTTGCATTCGTATAGCTACAAAGGGCTCAGCTCCGGTAGATAACGGCGAAGGCGACAGTGTTGCCCAAACACTTTGTTTTAGATGTCAATTGTAATTTTACTGTAGAAGCTCTTGACTTTGTTTTATGTTGTAATTGTCCTCAAATGTAAAAAGAACAAAATAAATGTGTTTACAAAAAAAATTAAGTACGTCACGCTGAAATTGGAAATTTTCGAAGCTCCCCTCCCCTCTTTGTACGGGTTTTTCCTATACTTAACCCGGGAGCGGTCGCGTCGTGTACTAAATACACGCACCATGGAAAAAGCTCACTTGTAGTACAAAGCGTGTGCGTAGTGTCGCTGAGGGTGGCTGAAGACGCGACTGCTCGAGGGTTAACATAGCTTGTCATACTTTTACAATCCCCTCTCCCCCTAGGATCGTGACGTACTTAATGGATGGCCTCATGCATAATTTTGGTTTACTTCTATGTTTTACCATTTCCGGCGGGGCACTCGTTACCGGTTCTTCAACACTACCGGTTCTCCCAGTGCGTCTGAGACTTTTTGCTGACACACTGTCAATTAGGTTATTGAAAAAGCCGCGATTGGTGTGTCGCATGCATAGGTTCGGTTCACTTTTATATTTTACCACTTATGACAAGACACCCAAAATCGGTTCCCGGAAAGGACCTGTTGTCCCAACACATAGTCTGCGACTATTTTTTGCTAACCGTTCATCAGGTTATCGAAAAAGCCGCTGTTTGATGTGTCGCATGCATGGGTTTGGTTCACTTTTATATTTGAGCACTTCCGGTGGTACATCCGGAACCAGTTCCGGAACACGACCGGTTCAGATATGGTCGGAGACTAGTTTCTTGCTAACCTTTCATTAGGTTATGAAAAAAGCCGTGATGTGATATGTCGCATGCATGGGTTTGGTTCACTTTTATATCTGGCCACTTCTGGCGGGACCCCCGGAACCGGTTCCCGAACACTACCGGTTCATATATGGTCTGATACTGTTTTCTTGCTAACATTTTATTAGGTTATCGGAAATGCCGCTGTTTGTGTGTCGCATGCATGGGTTTGGTTCTCTTTTATATTTGGTCACTTTCGTCGGGACCTCCCGGAATCGGTTCCGGAACACTACCGGTTCAGATATGGTCTGATACTGTTTTTTTTGTTAACCTTTCATTAGGTTATTGGAAATGCCGCTGTTTGTTGTGTCGCATACATGGGTTTGTTACATTTTAAAGGGAAAATAATTCCAGAATCTTCCTATTCATTTTCTTTTCGAGTTTTCTTGTATTTTCGATGAATATGGAGGGTTTGAAATTGTAAGATTTCCTTAAATTTTTAAGGATATGCCGTATTTTCAAAATGGGGAGACTTGATACCCCTTTTCTTGGTTTGTACCAAAGTTATAATTACACTGAAGTTTTTTTTTTACGCGGTTTTTTTTTACGCGGTTTTTTTTTTACGCGGTTTTTTTACGCGGTCCGTCCTAAAAAAAAACCGCGTTATTTCAAGACCCGTCGTAAAAAAAAACCGCGTTATTTCAAAAACCGTCGTAAAAAAAATCCGCGTTTTTTCAAAAACACGCGTAAATTAGTCAGCACCACATCTAACGTGACTTGACTTTTTTTACGACGTTTTTTGAAATAACGCGGTTTTTTTTTACGACGGGTCTTGAAATAACGCGGTTTTTTTTTACGACGGGTCTTGAAATAACGCGGTTTTTTTTTACGCGGTTTTTTTTACGCGGGACCATTACCGTCGTAAAAAAAAACTTCAGTGTATCTGACACATTTTATCGTTGAATAGGCTAGAATTACAAGTGAATAGAGGCTTCCAAATAGAATTTTATTTTTCTCATGTATAATGTGTGTGTAATCCTCGAGGGATCAAGTCTCCCCATGCCACTGTAGTGTATACTAAGGTGAATTAATTAAAATATGTTGAAAACAACCTCATTTGCATGACTAAGTTTGGAAGTTCTTTATTTAAACTATGTGCTGTGAAATTTTGACACGATTTGGTTCAATTTTCACAACGTTATTGAGATTTTTCGGAATCCCTAAAAGATTTCTGAAGGACTGAAAACAAACCATCAGCCGTTAAAAAATAATGCAATGTACAATCGAAATCACTTGTAGCCAAAACATAGTCGTTTGTCCAGGGGTAGTTTCGGAAAAATTATGCTAGAAGAAAAATGTTTTTGATTCCGAGCAAATATGGGGGGAACAAGTCTCCCCAGGGATCAAGTCTCCTCAGTCTCCCCTACAGCTGCCAATTAGAATAGGTTAAATGGTTAAGAATTAAAAAAAAAATATATTTAAATAACTCCCATATAAGAGTAACATAAATGATTGTATCAGGTATCAGTAGGTCGGCTCTAGAGGCACAACTACTTTTACTTTCAAATGCAAAACCTATAAAAACCGTTACAACTATTTTATTTTTCAAATTAGCGGGATGTTATGGTTCCGCGAAATTGTGTGTTTTACCATCTATCTTCTATATATATACAGGGTGTTAGGTCCATGAGTGCAAACTTTTTAAAGGGTGATAGAGGACCATAAATGGTGACAAAAATTGTTCTACGCATATGGTCAAATCTCAACCGTTACGTAGTTATTTGACTCCCCATGTTTTTGACTCTTATTGCCTTAACTGGCTATAACTTTAAAATGGTCAAACTTATCGCAGTTTTTTTACCCTTATTCGAAAGATTATTGAATTTTCTATCAAATGGCATCTTTGAATCGATTGGTTTAGTTAAATAACTAAGCTTTCTAAAGCAAAATAGCTAAAAATAGCGTGTTTTGATTTGTTTATGTCAAATATTTTTGAAAAATGCGTAATAAATTAAAATTCTTTCTTTGGCAAAGTTGTGGCTCCTGTTTCACTCTACAATTCGTTCTTTGACGCCAAATTTCTAACTCTTATCGTTTTCTTGCAATTTTGATTTAAATTTGCGGCACATTGCGCAAAAAAGTGCTTACCATGATGATTGCAAATTTATCATCTGAAATGCGACGTTTAAATCAAAATTTCAAAAAAACGATAAGAGATAAACGTTTGATGCCAAAGAACGAATTGTAGAGTGGAACAGGGGTCACAACTTTGCCAAAGAAATAATTTTAATTTATTACGCATTTTTCAAAGATAATTGACAAAAACAAATTAAAACAAACAACTTTTAAGCTATTTGCTCTAGAAAACTTAGTTATTTAACTAAACCAATCTACCAAAGATGCCATTTGATAGAAAATTCAATAATCTTTCGAACAAGGGTAAAAAAACTGCGATAAGTTTGACCATTTTAAAGTTATAGCCAGTTAAGGCAATCAGAGTCAAAATCATGGGGAGTTCAATAACTACGTAACGGTTGAGATTTGACCATATGCGTAGAACACTTTTTTTCACCATTTATGGTCCTCTATCACCCTTTAAAAAGTTTGCACTCAGGAACCTAACACCCTGTATATAAAAATGCAATGGCATACGTGGGACCGCGCATAACTTTCGAACGGAAGGTCCGATTTTGGTCGTTTTAGTTTTGTTCTGTTAGTTTTTACCCAAAGAAGGTTTATGAGGCATGAAACATGGACAAATTGAGAATTTTTGAAAATCGATCTTCCATACATTTTGACCGGGGACTTGGTCTTGGCTAGAAACATGAAACGTCAAAAAACGCAGTAGGCAAGACAAAGTTTGCCGGGTACAGCTAGTTTTCTATAACTTTGTAGAACATGAGAAAAATGTAGAATCAATTATTCAAAAGTTACTGCGAAAAAAAACTTTTTAAGGGACTAGTGATAAAAAACGTAACGTATCTTTAAAAGTAAAGGAGTAACTTGGCGTCTTTAGCTCCACACAACATTTTCTACAATTTTTGTTAAGGGACTGTTCATAAACCACGTAGACCACAATTTGACCATCTTAGACCCCCTCGTAGACTTTTGTCCATACAAAAAAATTTAAAATTTGTATGGAGCGTCGACTTTGGCTAGACCCCCCCCCCCTTTCCCCAAAAAGTCTACGTGGTTTATGAACGGCCCCTAAGACAATAACCTTGTATCTTGAAAAATTCAAAAAAATCTATCTCACTTTTAGAGTGATTAATCATTTTCCACAATAGTTCTAAAGAAGCTGCTTGTGATAGTTATAAACTTTCTCTAAGACACCATGACGTTAAACGCCATAGTTAAAAAGTTATAAATGAGGGGGTTAGAAGCAAAGGGGTGTAAGTGACAAAAACTCACTTTCGAGTAAATGAGGTTTAAAGTTTTTGGCAAATTTTTCATCCCATACAAAATGTATGAAGTTTCAAAATCAACCCAATTTTCTCTGATTTATTGTAATTTTTCCAATCATCGTAGAAACAATCTTAAAAAAGTTCCTGAAAGCTTGGAATATGAAGAATTTTATGATATGTTCAGCTCAAAATCGACAAAATGGTCACTTACACCCCTTTGATTCTGGGCCCCTCAAATTAAGCGCGCTAACATGACGCAATCAGCCACTGTGTTAAGGGATGGTGTCTTCATCAGGGAAATAATGTTCTCGTTTTGTATCTAATGTGTCGGCCAACTTCACCTGTCCTGACTATAATTGTTTGGTGCATGACTTAATACCACTTTGGTGAAGTGAGGGTAACTGCCATTGAGGAAGATTACAAGTGGTAGTAGAAATACGCATATCTGTCAAAGGATAATCACAACAGGGTGGAATTAAAAGGTACAAAACTGAATAAACTCATTCGAAGACGGTATTATGCTAAGAAGATTCGAAAAGTCGGTACCAGATATGCTCTTGAGGTCAAACAAATTGGTTTTTAACTCCCAGTATGAGTAGTACCCACGCAAATATAAGAATAAAAAACAATGTTTTTAAATAATTTTTGTGCTCTCATAATATAATGGTTCCTGTTTACTTTTCTATTGATTGCTTTCCATTGGCGCCAGCAGCGAAAAGTGTGAAAAAGAACCTTTATAGCACCTAGTGTCCAGTGCTGACAGTTCGACGGCGACACCATAACTTGTATTCCATCCATCGTCTATGCTACTCTCGGTTGTCAGCTTTGTCAAATTCTCACCTGAAGCTCACGGAAGCATGGTAGTCGAGAACTGTCAAATCGTATGAAAAAAATAGCGAAAAACGTTAATTGTTGGAAAACGGTTGTTTTGTGAAGTTTTGTGAAAAGTTATTGAACAGAAACCAAGAATGGTTCGAAAAGGCAACTTTTTGTGTTTATTTAATGTCCCGAGACACCTTCTTGGCCGAGAAAATTCGCTTCTACTACCACACAAAAAAGAGCCATCTGTTATATTTTCAGCTGGCAATGTCGATTCATTGTAAGAAAACATCTTCTTAGCGAAATTAGGAATTGTTTCCGCTCTACTGGATATAAGATGGGCTAGGTGATTTTTCCTGCAGAAAATCTTCCAGAGACTTGTATGATATTCTGTCATGAATGCTTTCAGAGATTTCTTGAGGAAATCCTCAGGAATACTACCAGTGATTCTTTTAGAAAATTATTGGTTTTCTTTTGAATTTTCTCCAAAGTTTTCTAAGAGTTACTCAGAATATTAATCAAAGATTCCTTCCAATATTGCAGCATGGATTCCGTTAGAAAATTCTCCAGGTATTCCTTTAAAAAAGTCTTCCACGGATATCTTTTAAAAGTTATTAAAACATCTTTCGCTTCAGAATTTTCTTTAGAATTTTTCGTTAGAGGATCTACCAGAAATGTTTCCAGAAATTCCTATAGAAAGTTTCCATGAGTTTCCCTAAAAAATCCTCAGGATTTTTTTTCAGGATTTCGTACGAGAATACTTTCCGCAAATTATCCACGGACTCCGCCAGAAATGAGTTCAGCGTTTCTTTAAGAAAACCAATCATTCTTCCAGAATTCACTCTTAGGATTTCTTCCACAGACTAAATCAGAAATTCTTACAGATTCCTTTATAAATTCTATTAAGTATTTTTTGTCAAATTTTCCTGTAGATTACTTCAAAAATTCCCAATGAGATTCCTCCATTATTTTGTTCAAGAATTTCAAGTTAAAAGAAAATCTTCTATGGATTTCTTCAAAAAAAAATCATGGATTTCTTCAGAAATTACTCGCGGAATTCGATCTTAAAACCTATCAAGGTTTGATCCAGAAACTCCTTCGGGAATTTTTCTCCAAAAATCCTTCTATAGATCCTGTAATAAATCTCCAGGGCTTCCTTCAGTTATGCGTTGATGAATTGCTTAAGAAATTTCTCCAGGAGTTGTTTTAGATAGATTTCTATGGGTTCCTCCTGAAACTCCACCAACAGTTACTTAAGAAAATCATCTAGAGATTTGTTTAAAAAATCATTGGAAATTTCTCGTGGTATTCCTTAAGGTAATATATATGTTGAGGTCGAGCACAAAATCGATTCTTTTAATTCTTTTATCTTAAAGTATGGTTTTTTAAGAATGATGTGTCAAATTTTCATAGAGATCCAAGCAGTACAAGCAAAGATATAGTGTTTTGCGCCTCGCTCTTTTACGGTCGCGTGTAAACTTGAAACTTTAAACGCGATTATCCCGGAATTATGTTTTTCAAAAAACGTCGATGCGGTGACTACGATTGCGGATACAGTTCTCAACCGATTCCAACCATTTTTTTTATTGTTCGCTATTTGTGTGTCGTGTCCTTGAACGATCAACGTTTTTTCAAAAAAAAAAAAAATCATGTCAGTGTTATGATTTTTTTCTTACATTTTGCATAAAAAAAAGATTTTTTGGAAAAATACGTGCCCGTTTGAAAACTAAAAACATTTTTTAATATTCTGATCGTTCAAGGACACGACACATAAATAGCGAACACTCAAAAAAAAATGTTTGAAATCGGTTAAGAACTGTTTCCGCAATCGTAGTCACCGCATCGACGTTTTTTGAAAAACATAATTCCATAACATAAGATAAAAGAATTTCAAAAAAATCGATTTTGTGCTCGACCTCTACATATATAATAGTCTAGCGTGGTTCAAAAAATCGTTTTTGCTCCACACTGCTTATTCGATTCGTAACCAGATTCTATGCCTTCTTCCAAAATTTGAGCTCATTTGGTCGAAAATTGAGACTGCACAAGCCCTTCAAAGTTTGTATGGGAATTACTATGGGAAAACGATGTTTTTCATTCAATCGACCGTAGCATTTCTCCAAGTGCCCTAGAGCGTTAGTTGACCCTTGGTACTCCTAGGTTACTCTATCAGCTACAACTTTGTCAAAGACTGCATTCAAATCGCATGCTTCATTAATTAGTTACCGATTTTTATCCAGAATCGAAATCTTTACTTATGATGGTTGAACTAATCATTGGGCATCACTGCATATTGCAGTGAAACATAGTAGCCATGATTTCAGTGTGCTATCTTTGGCGCCACATGCAGCAATGTTGCCTGCTGGGAAGCTGGAGGATCATTGTTAAAGATTGTCCAGTTGGATACAAATCGATAATTAATTAATGAGGCGTCCGATTTGAATGCGGTCTTCGGCAAAGTTGTAGCTGATAGAGTAGTCTAGAAGGGTCAGCTAATCCGCTAAGGCACTTGGGGAAATACTACGGTCGAATGAATGAAAAACATCGTTTTCCCATATTAATTCCCATACAAACTTTGAAGAGCTTGTGCAGCTCAACCAAACGAGCTCAAACTTTGGGAGAAGGCATAGAATCCGGTTACGAATCGAATAAGCGGTGTGGAGCTAAAACGATTTTTTGAACCACGCTTATATAATACCTTAAGCATTTTCTACTAAGTGTTCCTTCAGAATTGTTTTCAAAGATTCTTCAATAAATTCTTCCAGTAGTTTCTTCAGAAAATTTTCCCGAGTTACAGCAAAAAAAAAAAAAATTATTGATTTTTTTTTGCTAGGAGGACCTAAAATTAAGAATAATTCTCAATGAGCCACGATAATGAAATCACTCCTAGAAGGAGTATCAGTATTTTTGACTGGCTGTATGCAAGGCGTCTTAG
Organism: Aedes albopictus; assembly: GCF_035046485.1. Lineage (NCBI taxonomy): Eukaryota > Metazoa > Arthropoda > Insecta > Diptera > Culicidae > Aedes > Aedes albopictus. Next base: position 92,096,582 of record NC_085136.1, read on the forward strand.
TGAAAGGGGTGGTCTGATTGTATGCGACATTTGGCAGGACGTCATGTCATTGCGTATCACAAGTCATCTGCATAGTGATTTTGAACCAGTTATAAGACTGAGTTGATGTACGCCAGTGAAACTTGGTATGTATTAGTGAAAAATAAAAAGAAAATCGCGTTAAGTACTGTTCCGTAGAATTCCACTAAGAATTTGTATCCTTTCACAGATACGTATTGGAGCTGCGAATAGGGCCTTTTACGGATTGCGTAGCCAGCTTAGGTCCCGCAACTTGCAAACGCAAACAAAATTCGCTCTGTATAAGACGCTGATTCTTCCGGTTGCCCTCTAAGGTCACGAAGCGTGGACATTAAATGAGGTAGCCCGAAAAGCTTTTGGAGTTTTTGAGCGCAAAGTGCTGCGTACAATTCTCGGTGGGAAACAAGAAAATGGAGTGTGGCGCAGACGCATGAATCACGAGTTGTACCAAGTGTACGAAGATGCGAATATTGTGAAACGTATAAAATACGGCAGACTTCAGTGGGCTGGACACGTAGTGCGAATGTCGGAAGAAAGAATAGCGAAAACAATATTCAGCAGAGAACCCGGTAGAGGTAGGCGACTTCGTGGGCGGCCGCGAACTCGCTGGCTGCACGCGGTTGAAGAAGATCTACGATCCCTACACGTTCGGGGAAACTGGAGGAACATCGCCCAAGACCGACGAAGATGGTGCTCTACTATACGCTCGGCATTGGAGTAAAGTTACTTTGTAGCCAACAAGGTATCAAGGTAGGACAGATACGTATTTCGACCTCAACTGTAAGATCGTCTTCAGTGTCTTGTACTTGACTCGACTCAAGTCAAGTACAAGATACTGAAGACGACCTTACAGTTGAGGTCGAAATACGTATCTGTCAAAGGATGCAAATTCTTAGTGGAATTTAAAAGAACAGTACTTAACACGATTTTCTTTTTATTTACAGATATTCCCCTAACAAGCCCATGTCATGTCATCATGTATTAGTGGTCAAGAGCCCGTGCACAAGGGTTTTGGGGGTTAAACCCCGCTCATTGGCGATATTTTATACACTAGGCGCCCCTTTTGTTGAAATGAGACAAACCCCCTCCCTTGTCGTCTTTTCTGTGCACGGAAAGGCCCTTTGCACAATGCTTGTTGAAAAGAATTTCTGCAATAAACTTCAAAGATGTTTATTTTTGCATATTTTTTTTTCTTTCAATGTTTAACGGTTCAAAGTTCTGTCTTTCAAAAAATTGCCAAACAATTCATTTTTATCCAAATTTCTTTGGGAGAAGTTAAAGAGTTCTTTAATTGTATAAAAGGGGAGAATGCCGATGACTAAACCATCCCTTTAATTTGTGCTCCTGGATATTCTTATGCCCTGAAT